>NC_142090.1:24257332-24557332 GCF_054644295.1 Miniopterus natalensis | reverse complement strand
TATGAAAGGTTCAAAATAGGGAAATCCATAGAGATTAAAAGTGGATTAGTGCTGACTAGGGCTGGAGATTTGGAAGGTAATGAGGAATAATTCCAGGTGAGTACAAGGTTTGTTTTTAGTATGAAAAACAAATATTTAGAAAACAAATATTTAGAAAACAAATATTTAGAAAATATTCTAAAATGTAGTGATGGCTGCTAATTTTTTGAGTATACTAAAATCTATTGAATTATACACTTTATATGGGTGGATTATATGGCATGCACATATATGAATGAAGCTATTTTTAAGAAAAACATAATATCTGTCAAAATACTTTGTAGCTGAAAGTAACCTTGATACTCATGAAAATTTACTTTTGAATACTCCTAGTAATATTTTTTAACTCCTCTTCCTGATACTACTATTCCTACATGGGAAATAATTTTATTTATTTAATTAATTTTATTTTATTTAATTCCTCTGAATCCCTTACCCACAGAACTCATATCATAAATCACAGAACCAAATATTGTAAGTTTTTTTTGTTTTTTTTGAAAATTTATTTTTGACTAAAATCACTAATTCTTTTTAAAAATAATTCCAATAATAGAAAGAAAAGAACTTGTCAGTTTTAGAAAATTAAATCAATATGAACTGAAAATTGCAAATATTAAACACTAGATTAAAATACGAGGATTTTAACTAAGTTAAATTCCAATAAATTTAATAGGCCTGAAAGAGCTTAGGGGATAACAATAAAAACTGTCATCTTATTTACTTAGAATTTTTCAAAATGATCTAGAAGGGAGGATGAGCATCTTAGGAATTAAACATAAAGTTGATAACAAGTGGGCATATTAAACACACCAGATGTGTCAACATAAACAAAATATTTAAAATGACATAATTATAAAAATTTAATCAAATTATATATTTATGTCTATAAACACCTTAGGGAATATATGTTTATCATTTATTAAAAGAGCTTTAGAAGATAAGGTCACTTACATACCTTTTTAGCAAAT
The DNA here is from genome assembly GCF_054644295.1 of Miniopterus natalensis. NCBI lineage: Eukaryota > Metazoa > Chordata > Mammalia > Chiroptera > Miniopteridae > Miniopterus > Miniopterus natalensis. The sequence goes on along the minus strand of NC_142090.1, from coordinate 24,556,325 downwards.
ATACTGGATTTAGAAGACTGTGAACATAAGCCTCAGACTCAGCTTTGACTTTCTGATTGTAGCAACTGAGAAAACTTATTATGAAAGAAGTCATGTTTGATTTTATTTGAAATAGGTTTCTATGCATGTCATTATTTTCAAATCAATATAGCTCCATGGCATTCAGTAACTGTATTCTGTCCCTTTTACTTTGCGGTCCATATGGGCTATACTTATAGTAGATATGGACTATGGATATAAAGTAGCTATGGCGTAGATATGGACATTCTTTTTCTGTTTTGTTTGGTTTGGTTTGCACTTTTCTCTTGTCTCTCGTATATGTATGGATTTTTGTTGTCCTCTATTTCTGAGAAAAATAAGATCGATGGTAAAGTGAAAGTAAAAAAGTAAAAATGGATCCAGTAAATGAGAACATGAGGCAAAGAGCAAGGTAAGAGGGCAAGTGAAATTTATTGGGTTACGCATTATATCTATTTTAATGCAAGAAAAATATACTGACACTTTTAATAGTTCCTGAGTCAAGAGTTTGATTATATGAACTTTATTCATTTTTAATAATACCAGGATAATTTATAAGAGATGAAGTCAGCATGGCTTAAAATTACAGTATTTAGGGTGTGTGGGTCCCCAATATTCAAGAAAGAGTGATTTATCTAGACTTTAAAATTTAGGTGACAATGATCACACTTTCCAGAGAAATTTAAGTTACTTATCATAAATGATTTTACCCTTTATTGATGTCTAATCATCCAATTTGTTATTAACGACTGGTTGTAATTGAGGGAAAAAACTAGCATTATAAAGTGGCAAATGTTCTTGTTTTTACTTTTTTGTGTGTGCTAAGACCTAATATTGGTTCATGTTAGAATGGCAAAGTTCACAAAACTGAGAACAAATGGAGAGTGACCATTTTTTAAAAATTAAAGTACAGTTGACAAAAATATATTAGTTTCTGGGATACAACATAATGATTCTACATTTATATACCTTATGATGTGATCACCAGTATAAATATATGAACCCTCTGTCAGCATATTAAGTTATTACTATGTTATTGACTATATTCTCTATGCTGCACATTGTAGCTCTGTGGGTTGTTTATTTAAATCTGAAAAATTTTACCTCTTATTCCCTTTCATATTTTCACTCATCCCACAAAACCTCCCCACTAGAAACCATCAGTTTTGTTCTCTGTATTGGTGAGTCTGGTTTTGTTTTGTTTTGTTGTCCATTTGTTTAATATTTTTAGATTCCTCTTATAGGGGAAATCATACAGTATTTGTCTTTCTCATTGTCTTAATTCATCTATCAATGGACACACAAGTTGCTTCAATATCTTAGCTATTGTAAATATTGTTACAATGAATATAGAAGTGCATTTATCTTTTCAAATTAGTATTTTTGTTTTCTTCAAATAAGTGCCCAGAAGTGGAATTGCTGGGTCATATGGTAGTTCTATTTTTAATACCTATAAAATTCCCAAAAGAAAATATAGGCAGTAAACTATTTTACAACATTCTTAGCAATCGTTTTTTGTTTGTTTGTTTGTTTGTTTGTTTGTTTTGGCAAGGGTAACAAAAGCAAAAGTAAACAAATGAGACTACATCAAACTAAAAACTTTTTGCAAATGGCTAAGTGGTTGAGCATTGACCCAGGGTCCAGGAGACTGCGGATGGATTCCCGGTCAGGGCACACGCCCAGGCTGAGGGCTCGATCCCCAGTGGGGGGGCGTGCAGGAGGCAGCTGATCAGTGACTCTCACATCATTGATGTTTCTATCTCTCTCTCTCCCTCTCCCTTCCTTTCTCTGAAATCAATAAAGATATATTTAAAAACAAGTTTTAGTTATAAATTGGAGGTTATTAAGATATTAAGAGAGATGAAGATATAGACTTAATTTTATGTTCTTTCAAGTAAATTTTTCCTTTTTTCAATATTTGTTTGCATTTATCTTCATCAAATATTTCTGAGTTATATTAATTTGTGTACATTATTATGTGCAAGCACAATGTTTTTTACACATATAGAAAATATTTAATTCAAATTATATATAAAATTATTTAGCATCGACCCATGAACTGAGAGATTAAGGTTTGATCCAGGTCAGAGCACATACTTGGGTTGCGGATTCCATCCCCAATAGAGGACATGTTTCTATCTATCTTTCCCTCTCCCTTCCTCTCTCTGAAATAAATAAAAATGTATTTAAAAATATATATGATTATTAAAATATAACTTTTAAAAATACTATGTATTTTTTAAGTAGGCCTAGCTTGTAAAAATAAATTTTAAATAATGCCTATGGTTTTGTGTTCTTTTTTGTATTACTTTTCATGTTGTTTAAGATATTAGCATTTTTTATCCCCACGAGTGAATCTCTGAGCATATTTCTGCAGTTTTAAAGCTTAAATATGGTTTTCATGAAAGACTGGAATCCACACCTCTAAGTGAAAACTTTCAACTAGTCAATTTTTTGCATGATTTGTTGTTTTTAGCTTATTCAGGAGGTTTTAAGTGGCTCAAGAAATCACTGAAACAAGAATTCCTGAAATAAATACATTATGCATTATTTGTTTTGCCCTCAATAAATGTCTTTATTCACTATAACATTTTGGAACTCACTTTTACCCTATAGTTTCCCTTACTTTTTAATATCTTGGGGAAGAGGAAAGTAGTAGACTTTTTAGATATAGAAACAAAGATAAAGCCTACCACATAAAAATGAAGAAACTTATGTTTATATAATAAGGGGTTGTGGAACTAGAAAACTCATTTTAGAAGTTATTGACCAAAATTAAGTAAAGTAGAAAAGGTTTAATTAAAATATCTTGAGTGGACCAGAGCAAAGTGGTATTTCAAATAAGCCTTTTATTAGGTTACACCAAAAGAACTAGGAATATAATGTGAACCACATATGAAGTTTCAAATTTTTTAGAAGCCACATTTTAAAAAGTAACAAGAAAAATGATTTAAAAAAATTTAAACCAATATATTCAAAATAGTGCCATTATATGTAATTCTTATAAAAAACTTTTTATTAAATAATTTTATTTTAAATCTTTAGAATCTAATGAACAGTGGAGGATTAGAATGTTTTTTAAATAAATAATTTAGCTTTTTATTAATTATGATTTCCTAGTAAAGTAATTACTTTTCCATAGCAATTTCAAATTCTTGGGAAATTTGCCCTGGGGGTGAAAACAAGGAGCTTGCCTTCCTAACAAAGTCTATCAGAACCACATTGGGACTTTAGAAAGGACATGTAACAGCACAGTCCCGAAATTTGGGGGAAGAACCAGTTGAGGGGCAGAAGTTGTTTAGGAATAAGCATCGTTAACTTTCACCTACTATGACTTCTAGTTTTTTGAAAATTGCTAGCATACAAAGTTAAATTTATTGATGGAAGAGTATTGCTTGAAGAGGTTGTACAAAAATATCGAGAACAAATCATCTAAAAGGGAAAACTGAACTAAAATTATGTAAGACATATAAACAAAAAACCCCAGGGTATGGTATTTTGTTTGGGAGTACTATCATTAAGAAAATATGGTAGCAAACAAAAAGGAATTTTGACATAAATCAGACATTTTATTTGCATTTATTAATGGGGATGGGAATACATAGTATATAGAAAATCTTATTAACACTTATTTTGCTTCTCCCTAACTATCTAGTAGCCCAGATCCTCTCTTCCCCCAGAGATTCTCACTACCCAAACCTGGGAACATAAGGAGCTGGGCTTACATAGGAGTCACTAGCCCATGATTTCTTTTCTTTCAGTTTTCTTTTTGTCCCTTTTTCCTCACACGTCTTCCTAATCAATCTTGGTAGGCCCTGGGTGAGAGATGACCAATATCTAATGTCCCCAGTAGACACCCTCTGTTTCATTTCTTCAGTTTTACTTTCAGTTCTGAACTTCCCCTCTCCTTTCACTGAAAATATGAGGAATTTATACTTCTTGGAAGCATTTCTTAGGTGGAGGATGCCTTATGCAAATCTTGGGTCTAGGAAATGGACAATTTCTGAGGAAAGGACACTTCACAACGGCATTTGATTTTCTCCTCCTGTACATAGAGCCATCACCTTCCCTATTATAAGCTCTGAAACATTTAAGAGAATAATGTCTAATAACCAAAGCATTCTTCCTTATAAGCCATGTGGAACACTGGAGGCATGTTAAGGGCTCTTGTGGCTCCTAAACAAAGTCAGGAGTTATCTTTGCACCACTTGCTTGATCTTTTTTAACTGCAGAGCTGAATCAAGGGAAGGAGCCATCACAGCCCTGCTCTGACGCTCAGCTCTCTTGGATGTCATAAATTGGTACGCTATTATCTGATTTGGTTCCTGATGGTCAGTTAGGCTTTTTCTCTTAAACCAAAATCATATTTGACAACAGCAAGAATTTTTTATTCCTGAATTTATAATAACTCTATTCAAGTTCAGCTGATGTAGTTTCTGGTCTTCAACCTTGTCCTATGACTGTGAGGACGTGTTGTGATGATCATTTAATAAAAATCCATAGGCAGACAGCTCTTATCACCATGTTACTGATGTTGTTTATAAATTGGTTACATGACTCTCACTTTCTTTGTTAAACAAGAAAAGTATGGAAACTATTCATGAAAAAAAGAGAAAAAAAAATCAAAGCTCATTTCTTATGCCATTCTTTACTTAAACATTTTCTCTTTTTTCCTGGCATGCCTCAAGTGCAATGTACTCCCTTTCCTGAGGAGCCTCTGGGGAACACGATGTAAGCTTTCTTATTTCCGTGTATTTCTCATAAGAAACATGCAGTGAAGATCTTATTATTTTTATTCCTTCTCCTCCCAAGAGATTGAAAATGTCATCATCATAATTAGCTAGCTAGTTATTAATAACAGGAAGAAAGCAAATGGAAGGCCAGACACGATAAGCATGGTCACCTGGGCAGCTTCACCAGGAAGCTGCACTTCACACTCCCCAGGGAACCGCTGGTCCACTGCCTGCAAATCACTGGGAAAAGGGAGCAAACAAAGGGGAAGATGGGCACATGCACAGTGAAGCGGGGATGTAGGGAAGGTGCTTGCCTCTCAGTCTAGCCTGGGAAACAAAGATCATTGGCTAAAGGGGCAAAGTCACTGCAAGTGCAAAGCCCTGTCGGGTTGATTGGTGAAGCTCCTAGTTATAACCCCAAGACAAAGGGATTTTCTCTCCTGTTCCTCTTTCTTTGTTCCTCTCCCTTACACTTTCTTGCTCTATGACCCTCGCTGGCCCACCATGTGGCCTAAGAGATGAATGGCCCATAGTCATGGGGACCCCTCACACAGTCTACTGCAGTGGGGAACACAAGCTAAGCTAGCCAGATGCTGGACTGGCAGTGTTTCGATGTGGAGTGAAGACTGGGCAGTGGCTTTGATTCTAGCTCTGCTGAAGACAAATGGGACTTTTGCCATGGCCAGAGAGGGGGGATGGGACCTTGGAGGGGAACCCTCTTAATGTTATGTCAGCAATAAAGCTTTCCACAATACCTCACCCACCCGCAGAGGCCTCTTGTTCCTAAGGCACATCAAGAGCTCCACTTCCATCAGCAACAGGTGAGGACACAGACAGAGGGCACCCCACTGGTAACAGTAATGGGGCAAAGCCTGTAGGAACTCAACTCAGTCATTTTGCTCTTATCTTTATATGTAAAAAAGGCTGCTATACTCAAAGCCAGAGTTGATATGAAAAGCTTGCAAACTCCTTAATAAAGACAAAAAAGGACATATATCCCCACTAAGAAAAAAGACCTGGATGTGTATGAAGTCTTTGTACATTTTAGAGGTGTGTTTCTGTTATAGTTTTAATTGTGTCAAGTCCTGACAACCCTGAGTATCTCAAGGGGTGATTTTATTTGGAAATAGGGTGGTTGAGGGTATATTTAGCAAAGTTAAGATTAGGTTATACTAAAGAATAAGATATTTGCTTCAAATTTTATTGTTTTTCTAAAGAAATTAAATGTTATAGATACAAATAAAATCTTACACCATTTTATTTCCTCTTGAAAAGTGACCACAATCATAAAGTTGGTATATACTATTTATGTTTATGTTCTTAATTAATATAACAACTATCAAATCAATATTTATTGTTTTATCTTGAACTATTAGTTGTTTCAAGATTTTACACCATGTCAATGAAATAAACTGGCAACTATGGTATGCCCATCTTAAATGTGAGGTAACAACAGTCTTAAGAGTCTGAGCGTCATATGAAGTCACACAGACAGTAAGAGCTAGATTAAAACTTGGATTTAGACACTTTGGATCCAGAGATCATACATTTAAATGATCTTACATAATCTGCATGCATAGGACATATGTATGTACCTGTAAACCATTTATGGTACTACTTTAAGTTTTAAATTCTTTTATAAATGATAATATTTTGTGAGCATTCTCACCAGCCTGCTTTTCATTTAACATTATGAGTTTGAGATTTATCTATATTCATACGAATAGTTCAGTTTTATCTGTTTCTTAAAACGGACATCAGTGTTTTTGAGTGTTGTGTGAGATTTGTACACCCTGGAATAATGTTCCATATAATTAGACTGGGTGAGTGAAGGGCAACTATGAAAAAGAGTTGGGAACAAAGAATGTAAAATATAAGATTTATTCTCAGGCAGAACAATAAGACTACACATAAAGTTGAGGATCCTAACATTTTTCCACTAAAACTGACCATGTCTGCATATTCTCAGGTACATGAATCACATCTAAAAGAACACTGTTATATTTAATCAGTAAAATTCAATATAGTCCAGTAAAGTTGCTGACAAAAATCTAATTATGACATATTAACCAGGTATTTAGGGGCATATATAGTAATGGCTTGTTATAAAGAATCTTGTTTGTAGTAATAGTGAACTTGCATTTGGTTATGTGGCCAATGAGTAGGCAAATATCATTTGTAGTTTCTTAATTTTTTCTTCCATTTGTTTTCAGTCATTTATTAACCACATTGTCAGTAAGATATGCAAAGTCATATTTTAGATGGAGGCATTTTTATACAGAAAAATAACCAGAGGAGGAGAATTAGTTAGAAGGCTAGTACAATCACTCAGACAAAGAAAGATTGACATGTACATGTGGGCAATGGAGTTTGAAACTGGAAGATTTGAAATGTTTAAGAATAAAAATCAACAATTCACCAGATGTTTATGGTAAGAGTGCAGGAAGGAGTCATTTATAATGTTTAACCTTATGAAAGAATGTATCTGTGAAGCAGAGTTAATAATGTTTTAATGATAAATAGTAGGAGTACCACAAAGGAGATAATATCAATTGAGAAGGTTAGGGGGAGATTCATTGCAATTAAATTGAATTTTAAGATGGAAAAGAAAATATTTGTACTTAAGAATATTGTTGATCCTATTTCCTTACCAACAGAAATCATGTATTCTTTCTAATGACAAATGGTATCCATTGTATAAAGCTTGCAAAATATGGAAAAATATGCAGGAAGAAATAGAAAGTACTGACACTCCCTTGAGATAACCTTTGTGATTCATGTGTATGTCTGTGTTAGATATTGAAGTAATGCTTTGAAAATGCTATTTTAATATGTTTAATAACAATACTCTCTTGATCAAATCACATGGAGATGATAGTCTAACAGTTAAGGGTTGACAGATTTTCCTCATGAGATTTTTTCTTCAACAATACTACCAGCATACAGCAAACTTAGATCCATTTGGGGGATGGTTATTCCATCTGAAGAAGTTGGAGTATTTTCATATGCACATAATTAGTGTTCCATATTTTGGAATTTTCAAGAAGAAACCTAATTGTTATAAATGTTTAGATGCCCTTGGAATGCTCACCTGAGAACAAAATGTAGTTTTGAAAGGCTGACTATCAAATCAATGTTGCAAAATTTGCTTTGCACAGTGAACTGGACACTTGCTTTTTTCCTTTTTAAAATATATCTTTATTTATTTCAGAGAGAGGAAAGGAGAGGGAGAGAGAGGAATAGAAACATCAATGATGAGAGAGTCATTGATCGGCTGCAGCCCACAACCTGGGCATGTGTCCTGACCGGGAATCGAACCCCGATTGCCTGGATCCTAGGTCGATGCTCAACCGCTGAGCCATGCCCAGCCAGGCTGGACACTTACTTTTTTCAAGTTAAAATTATTCTTAAAAGAAAGTTTTCTAAACTCCAACTTTAATATAGTTTCTCTGGTTATTTGAAATATTTGTTTCATTTATAATACTTTAATATAGGAATTAATTTTAAAAATTTTTATCTGTTATTAGTGGATAGTGTTCTTTTTACTGATGGATGAATGCAATGAATAAATATAAAGAGAAAAGTTTCATTCCTTTTGAGTTTGTCCATCCAGGGTAAACCCTTTCCAGCGAGAGCCAACATACTGATCTGCAGAGGAATTTGGGCTCTGATGCCCGTGTTGTCATCATTGTTGCAGTCGTTGACTCCACCCACCTGCCTTCTACCTCGTGTTCAGTCTGATTTATAACTATGGGTGAACAGACTTTCAAAACTTGATTTCAAAGTTGCCAGCTCTACTCTCCATGCCTGAGATTTAAGGTGTAGCAAGTTGGAGAGACACAAGCACACACTCTGTCTACGTTTGAGAAGATGAAGCCAGATAAAGATCATTTTGTAATGTCTCTAGCCTTTGAGATAGCTGGGGCTGGTTCCAACATTTTTCCAGGATTCTGATCTGTCAATCAGGAGCCCAGAGTTGGGACAGGGGAACCCAGGAAATCAAAGCAAACTCAATTACAATCTATCTGATGACAATGATAAAACCATGTCATTTCTAGACTCTTCACAGAATGAAGTGTGTGTGTGTGTGGGGGGGGGGGGGTTGTGAAGAAATTAAAAGTGTGAGGACTTTTAATGAGTACAATTATTGAATCATCAGTCACACAGTCTATCTACTCGAGAGCATTCCAGTGACTAGTGAAATTCTAAAATACTGCATTGCATTTTTATATTTATGTAATCACATAAATGTTTATAAAAGAATAGCTAATGATATTTGTACATCATACCCTTCCCTTCTATAACTCAGCATTCTTATTTTGTCTGTTTTATTTCATTAGTTACTAATTTCACATTCTGATTTAAAATTTCAAAGTACGTATTAATCATTTAAATGATAAAAGTGCTAAAGTGCACATTCATTTAAAAATACTCCAACTTACTACTAATTTATTATTCATTATTAACTCTAAATCTCTATTATTAAGATAATAGAGAATTATTATTCTCTATTATTCAGAATGCTGTGAAATCAACTTGACTAACATAGGAAACATTTAGGACAAATGGGTAATCTTACCTCATAATAGGATTAAGGTACATTATTAATATTAAGAAATTCTGTTACTTGACAAATATAATCACAATACAATGTTAAACCTACCTTTAGAGTGCAACCACACTGGAAATGGTTTGGTAGATTCTTATCAAGTTAAATAGATACTTACTGTAAAAGCCAGCAATCTCATTTTTAGTTTATACCCAAGAGAACTGAAACTTATGTTCAAAAAAACCTTCCCACAGAGTTTATAGTAGCTGGATTCATTTTTGTCAAAACCTGGAAAGAATGTTCAACTGGTAAGTGAATAAATACATTGTGATACATGTATGCAATGAAATAGTTATTCAGCACTGAAAAGAAACAAACTAGTGATACATAATGCAACAACATGGGTAAATCTCAAATACATTTTTCAAAGTAAAAAAGGCAGATTGAAAAGCCTTCATCCAACATGACATTCTTGAAAAAGAAAAATTGTAAGAACATAAAACATATAAAAACAGAGCAGTGATTATTGAGTTAGAGGTGGGTGTAGGGATTGAAAAGCAAAGAGGAAGAGTGTAATATTTTGTAGTGGTTGAAGAGCTCTGTACCTTGATTGCAGTGATAGTTACACTTCTGAGTGCATTTTTCAAAATTCACAGAACTGTACATCAAAAAGAATAAATTTTACTGAATGTACATTATACTTATATAAAAGAAAATTATTTAAATTATCCCAATTGCTAAAAATCTTCCTTTTAAAATGCTACACTTAAAATATTGACATTATATATAATAATGTATGTATTTTAAGTGGCCTATTATTTTAAACTCATTTTAGATGATATTAAACATTTCTTCTGGCACATAAAGATTTTTTTTGTTTGATTTTTTTGTGTGTGTTTTTTAAAAAATATATCTTTATTGATTTCAGAGAGAGGAAAAGAGAGAGAGAGAGAGATAGAAGCATCAATGATGAAAGAGTCATTGATCGACTGCCTCCTGCATGCCCCCGACTAGGGATCCGACCGCAACCCGGGCATGTTCCTTGACCGGGAATTGAACCCCGATCGCCTGGATCCTAGGACCACGCTCAACCGCTGAGCCACGCCTGGCCGGGCGGCACATAAAGATTTTAATACCAGTGAGTAAAAAGTTGTGGTCATTGTAGTAAAAGTAGTTACTATTGATTATGAGGCCAGGGCGTGACACAGTGGGAAGAACAAAGTATATAACTAGAGAGAAATATGAATTTAAGTCCCAGTTCTGACCTATACTTGCTGTATGACATTGAAAGAACCACTTTGCCTTTCTGAGACAGAGTTTCATTGTACATGGGCTTAAACTCTTACCTTTCTTTGTTTATTATAATAATTAATTGAGATAATGCTATCCAAAACCCTCAATAAAAATGTTTTCTAAATATCAATTCTTCCTTATTCTTTAGGGATTTTAAGTTATTGGTAAGGTTTACATATATTTTCAAAAAGGCCTAGAAATGTGGATTAATATATAAAAAAGTCACTTGTAGCACACAGTTTGTTCAAATAAAACATTGACAATATTTATTCTAGCTGTGCTTTATACTTTTAAAGCTTTTTTTTTGTTAGTAGATATCTTTATTGATTTCAGAGTGAAGAAAGGAAAGGGAGAGAGAGAGAGAGAGAGACATCAACGATGGGAGAGTCATTGCCTGCATCCTAGGTCGATGCTCAACCGCTGAGCCACGCCCTGCTGGGCACTTTATACTTTTAGATTAATATAATTTAGAAGCTTTAACTAAAAGGTAATAGCTACAAAGTATAAGTTCAAAAATAGAAATTTAAATATTCTCTTTTAGTAACTATTCACAATAATAAACAAACAGATTTCTGATCTCAATAAAATATTTTTTCTAAAACAACATTTTTATTCTCTGTTATTTATTTTTTTAAAGTGCCATTTAAATTGATTAAATGTATATTATTTTAAGTGGAATTATGAGTACTTTCTACAGGGATCTCAGAAACTCCTCCATTTCCTCACCATGAGAAAAAGTTCTACTAAAGAAACAGACAGTGCCTGGCTGGTGTGGCTCAGCAATTGAGCCTCAAACTAAGATGCCGGAGACAGAGGTTCGATTCCCGGTCAGGGCACATGCCAGGGTTGTGGACTCCATCCCCAGTCGGGGGCATGCAGGAGGCAGCCGGTCAATGACTCAAACATCGTTGATGTTTCTCTCTCTCCCTCTCCCTTCCTCTCTCTGAAATCAATAATCTATATAAAGCCTTAAATAAATAAAAAAAGGAAACAGGCAGCAATATTAATGTAATACCTACAGCCCTGCATATAGGGAGTGTGAAATACTATGAAGGAGGAGAGAGTAGGAAGAAATAAAGTCAAGGAGATATAAGAAAGAAAGACTCAAAACGTGTTGGACATAGGTAGACATTTTAAGTAATTTTAGAAATACTGAAAATCATTATATTGGAGGCAGTTCAATAGAGGAGGGATATCATTTGTTTGCCATTTAAAAAAAAAATCACACTAACTTACATGTTAAGATGAATTTTAAGGAAACTAGGGTAAAAATCAAAGCCAGTTAGGAAATTACTGCAATAATTCAGATGAGAAAGGGTGGTGCCTTAACCATGGAACCTTACAAGATTAATCAGTTACTGAGGGGAAACTACCTGAAACCAATAGAGAGAAGTTTTGTAATGGTCAGTATGAGTAAGTACATTATGTGAGAGAATGTAAGGGAAATGAAGAGGACAGAGGAATATAAATATACGAGCCATTATGAAAATACTAGATGCTTGCACATACATAAGTAACAAAAAGAAAAAAATAAGAAAAGAAATACTAAAATATGTGCTATAAAGGAGAGCTAACAATATGCAGAACAAACCTCACAGCAAATGTCATTTTAGGAAGCCTGTCTATTATAACTAAAAATAACTGGACACTGTTACCACTAAAATGACTTCAGTGAGGTCCAGCTGTCAGAATGACATGACTCCCATCAATGTTGCCAGATTCACCAGCCATGGGGTACAACCTAAAATGCTTTTGAGGATTATTCTGAGAATACAGAAAGCTACCAGAAACCAGTAGCAAAGTCTTTTTTCCTGGATATTTATAAAGTAAGTTATGCAAAAACTTTTGAATCTCTGTGAAAATATACTGAACTATGTTCTCTCTTTTTGAACAATTTGAACCCCTTGAGACATGTAGAAATTGCTCACAAGCTCTTAGCGGGCTCCACTGCACCGGTATCATTTTCAGAAAGGCCAGTTTGTTGCATCTGTGGGCAATGTACTCTACACAAATATCTTTTTTTAACATTTCTTTTCTAGTTTGTCTCAGCGTAGTTTATGAACTATTGATGTTCTTTGGCCTCTATCAGGTAGAAATAGGAAATCATGAAACTTTGTCTATTTCCAACACAGGATTTTCTCATTAGTTTCAAGCTGTTTCATATTCTGTTTTAGTAAGTTTTTTAGTGAAAAGTGAAAGCTATATACAGCCATTATACTGTTATAATGAATTATTCTTGTACTTTGCAGGTGTTATACTGCTATAGCTACTTATGACCAATTTGAAAATTTTAAAAAGTGGCCTTTTTGATATTTATAATTTAAGATAATTGTATGTTAACTAGAGTTCCATTATTTCTATAACTTTTCTGTTTTATATTAAACTGTTGGGTTAAATGTAAATTACAATCCAAAATTAATTCATTTTCTAAAAATTAGTCATAATAAAATATTCCATATCAGGATATAGGGAAAATTTAAGGAAGTGGACGGATAAAATTTTATATCATTAAATCATTTTATCAAAAAGTTTTTCAAAAAAAGTGGTTTCTAAACAAAAACAATCCAATTACTTCTCCCAAGAAGACACACAAATGGCCAACAAATATATGAAAAAATGCTTACCTGGCCAGCATGGCTCAGTGGTTGAACACTGCCCTATGAACCAGGAGATCAAGGTTCGATTCCCAGTCAAAGCACGTGTCCAGGTTGCTGCCCAATCCCCAGTAGGGGAGGTACAAGAGGCAGCCAATCAATGACTTTTTCTCATTATTGATGTTTCTATGTCTCTCACCCCTCTCCCTTCCTCTCTCCAAAATCAATAAAAACATATTAAAAAGTGCTCAACTTCACTAGCTATTAGGGAAATGCAAATCAAAACTTCAGTGAGATACCACTTCACACCTGTTAGAATAGCTGTTATCAACGAGACAAGTAATAACAAGTGCTGGAGAGGTTGTGGAGAGAAAGAAACCCTTATTTACTGTTGGTGGGAATGTAGACTGGTACAGTCACTATAGAAAACAATGCGGTAGTTCCTCAAAAAATTAAGAATAAAGTTACCATATGACCCAGCAACCACTCTCCTGGGTGCCTACCCAAAAAATTTGAAGACATTCTTTCACAAAGATATATGCACCCCTATATTTATTGCAGCATTATCCACTGTGGCCAAGACACGGAAACAAGCCAAATATCCTTCAACAGATGATTGAATAAAGATCATGTGGTACATATATACAATGGAATACTATTTAGCCATAAGAAAATATAAAATATTGTCTTTTGCAACAACATGGGTGGACCTTAAGAATATTATGCTAAGAGAAATAAGTCAGTCAGAAAAAGCTAAGAGCCATATGATTTCACTTACAAGGGGAATATAAAACTGAAACTCATAGACGTAGACAACAGCATTGTGATCACAAGGGGGACTAGTGAAGGGTAAAGGGGACTACATATATGATGACAGAAGATTTCACTTTGGGTGGTGGGCACACAATGCAATATACAGATCATGTATCATAGAAATGTACTTTTGAAACCTATATAATCTTATTAATCAATGTTACCTCAATAAATTTAACTGAACTATAAGTGAATGACATTCCTCACTCAAAAAAATAAACAATAAAAACCATGGGGGGAAAATAAGCGAAACAAAAGAACAAAAAGGAAAGAATAAAGACAAAAGACAAATTCAACAATGTAAAGATTGGAAAACAGCTGGTATATAATTAATAAAAATGATTTGCTTTAGTAAAAACTTATTCAAAGAGACTAATTGCTAGACAACTTAAAGAAAAAGATGAAAACATAAATTATAAAAAAAATAAGAAGGGACAAGGGGAAGTAATCATTGAAATGGAATACATTATTTTAAAATTCTAAAATCTCTGCAATATATTTGAGAGATAAAATGGTAATTTCCTAGGGAAATACAGTTTGTCAAAATTAACCTTAGTATACATATCAAAGGCTAAGTAGGCTAATTTCCTTATAAAAATATTAGTAACCTATTAAGAAACTTCCTCACAATAAATCATCCAACCCAGATAATTTAAAATAAAAATTCTATTAAAATTTCAAAGGCTGTTTTCCAGCTCAGAGAAAATAAACAAAAAATTCTAAATTTACTCTTAAACCTGATAAAAACATTTAAAAATAAAAATTGCAAATTTAACATTAATATTGATTCACGTTTTTTAAATATTAGCAAACAGAATACAATACCTCATTAAGAATCTGATATACCATAATCAAGTGGATTTATTCTAGAAATAAAATGTTGATATAATATTAGGAAATCCTCTGCTATAAAAATACCTTATGCCCGGCCGGACGTGGCTCAGCAGTTGAGCGTCGACCTAGGATCCAGGCGATCTGGGTTCAATTCCTGGTCAGGGCACATGCCCAGGTTGAGGGCTCGATCCCCAGTCGGGGGCGTGCAATAGACGGTTGATCAATGACTCTCTCATCATTGATGTTTCTATCTCTCTCTCTCCCTCTCCTTTCCTCTGTCTGAAATCAATAAAGATATATTTTTTTAAAAAATACCTTATGTATTGGAGACACACAAGAACAACCCCTGGTTGGATGATTTGCTAGGAGAATTTACAGAATTCAGCATATAGTCATTAATAGTTATGATTTATCACAGTGATGGGATAGAAAGCAAAATCAGCAAAGGGAAAAGGCATATGGGACAAAGTCTGGATGAAACCAGGTACATGTTTCCAAGAGTTCTCTCCCAGGGAAGTCACAGAGGCTGTACTTAATTTCCTTAGCAACAAGAATTGACAACACTTGTGAAATGTTATCTACCAGGGAAGCTCATTAGGGACTTAGTGTCCAGGGTTTCTATGAGGGACTGTATCAAAATTTCAGACTCATAGAAGAAAAGAAGGAATTATCTATAATCCATATGATTTGAACAAACAGTTTAGATACAGTGAGCCACGCTTATCCATTAGAGTGATAATAATCCTCCCCAAAAAACAAGTTCCTAGGCAACAGCCAGTGATCTAACTTATAAGCAGGCCTTTCAAAGAATTGCAATCAAATCTGATATGTTAATGTTTTTTTGCACACCTTAATTAATAGATCTAAGGAGAAAACATCTGATTTTTCTCCACAAGTGATGGAAATACCTTTGCATAATCTGTAACCCATTTCTGGGGGGGCGGAACCCTCAAGGAAACAATAAATGATGTTTAAATTTTAATGTGACATGCATAATTTATATAATTTTAACACTAAAACCAGTATTTTACTAAATACAGAAACTCAAATGATACTTTCATTAATTTTTTTAAAAAAGGTACACCACTCTTCTCATTAATAGTCAACATATTAGCAGATGTTAGCCAATTCAAAAAATTCAAATTAGTAAGCACTGAATCCAGATGGGTTCACTAGTGAATTCTACTAAATATTTAAGGAAAGACTTATATCAGTTTTCTACAATATCTTTCAGAAGATAGAAACATTCCTTGAGGCCAGCATTAACCTAATACCAAAACCAGGCAAATATATAATAAGAAAAGAAAACTATAGAATCTTATCTCTTATGAACAAAGATACAAAACAAAAAACCTCAACAAAATATTAGCAAATCAAATCCAACAATTTATTAAAATAATTATATACCACAATCAAATGAGAGTTCTTCTAGATATAGTCAATGTTTGGAAGTCCATTAATGTAAACCATAACATCAACAGGCTTAAAAGAAAATTACATGTTAATATCAATAGATGAAATAAAAGCATTTGACAAAATCCAACAACCATTTATGATTGAAGCTCTTAGTAAACAAGGAAGAGGAGCACTTCCTCAACTCGATATGGAATATCTACAAAAAACTACAGCTAAAATCATTTCATGGTGACAAACCTAAGGCAAGTACAGGAGAAGAATGTTCCCTCCTCTCACTATTCTTTTTCAAAATTGTAGTGAAAGTTCTAGCTGACGGATTAAAACAAAACATAACAAAAAAAGGAATAAAAGTTTTACCGATTGGGAAGGAAAACAGAAAAGTCAATCACTTTTTTATATAATATCAATTAACAAGTAAAATTTGAAATAAAAACACAATACCATTTATATAAAAACACAATACCATTAGCACACAAAAAATTGCTTAGGGATAAATCTAACAAATTATGTATATGAGCTATATGAAGAAAACCAAAAATTTTGATGAAGTAAGTCAAAGGAAAATTAAATAAATTGAAATATATAAGAATAAGTAGAAATAGAATAAGAATACTCAATATTATAAATTTGTCAGTTCTTCTCAACTTGATGTATAAATACTATGCAATCCCAATCAAAATCCCATCAAGTGATATTGTGGACATCAACAAACTGAATTAAAATTTATATGGAGAATCAAAAGACACAAAATAGCCAACACAATATTTAAAAAAGAACAAAGATTGAAAACTAGCATTAGGCAACTTCAAGACTTACTATAAAGCTACAATAATCAAGACAATGTGGTATTGGTGGAAGACCAGACAAAGATCAATGGAACAGACCATATCTGAGAAATAGACAAAGAGTAGAGACAATACGGTAGGTCAAACAGTCTTCCTCTCAATTTTGCTATGAACTAAAAACTGCTTTAAAAGAGGTTGTTTTTAAATACACACAAAAATTACTCAATAAAAAATGGGCAAAGACTTAAGCAGAATATATAAAAGTGACAAAAAGACCCTTAAATTGTAAGAAAAATTGTTAAACTTTACTTATAATAAGGGGAATGTAAATTAAAACTATACTGAGATATCATTTTTTTACTTACAAAAGTGACAAAATTTAGAGAAATTACATGTATGTATGTATGGATTGATAGATAACTAGATAAATTGAAAAGGTATTATAAATCACTCTGTGATAAGGTTGTAGTGAAAAAAACACACTGGTATAAATTGCTAAGGAATGCCAGTTTGCACAGCTCTAAGGAAGGGAATTTGGTAATTCCATAAAATCTACATATTACCATTTGAACCAGTAATCTCTCTTCCACAAATGTAATGATGATACAGCCTCATTATTTGTCATTGAAAAACTATGGGAAATTAGTTAAATGTCCAAACATAAGAGATTAGCTAAATCAACAATGTATATAGATAGAATGGTGTCCTATGCAGCTTTAAAAATAAAACTATCTCTTTCAAACTAATATAGCATAATTTTTAAGTATTTTAAGTAAAAAAAAAAAAGTTCAAAAGAATAACTATATGTTCCATATTTTGTTAAAAAATTAGAGGTGAGGGAATAAGAAAATACCCTTCTGCCTCCTCTCTAAAAGAAAAATGGGAGTATAGCACTAAACCAGAGTTGCATAATATTGTTACCTATAGGCAGATGGGTGGGAACAAATGAAAGAGTCATATTGTGTCAGTTCTATGCATGTACATTATGGTGTGGTTCTGACTATAGAAACTATGTTAAAATATTACATAGATGGGAGGAAGAGAGAGAGAGAGAGAAATAAAAATATCAATAAAAACAATGAACAATTGTGGTAAAGCTATCATAACATTTAATTCAAACAGGAACAGATGGACCAAACTGAATTCACATAAATGATACAACCACCCCAAAGAAGGAGAAAGAACTCCTTCAAGTAAATCTTGAGCATTGTATTTGGACTATATACCCTCAAGTTAAACACAAAGAACTTTTTAAACAAATATTAAACTCTAGTTGCTACAGGTCTTTTGTAGAATTCAGGTTGGTAATTCTGAAACTTTTTTAGACATTAGAAGATTGAGCAAGCAGTTAAAGATATTATGAATAATGGGATTATATTTCTCAGTTATGATTCTCTCCTAATTCTCTCTCCCTTTCTCTCTTCTTCTATATCATCTGTTCCTTTTATTCTATTTGAACTTTGGAATATTTTCTCTTTGTCCTGTGTTACTTTATTCATTACTTTTATTGCATTGCCTTTATTTCTATGAAATATTATATCTATTTGCCTTTCCAAGTCTTGTCTTCCATCACAGAATTACTTTTTTTAAAATTAAGAAATTAAAATTTTTAAGTTCTATAAAGTTATTTTCTGTTTATTCTTTTAGTTTTATTAATATAACAACTGAGTGTTCATCTGGCTATCATTCTTTTAAACTATGCTGTTTCATTAACTAGATTGTGCATTTATTTTTTATTTTTTATCATTTTATTATTTTCCATACAAACAACTGTACACTGACTTTTCCCCCACCCTGTGCGTTTATATATACCATGACATTTTTCATGAGGATTTTTTTACTTAATCCTTTTACTTTTATCACATACCCCACTTTCTTCTAAGAGCTTCCAGTCTGTTTTCTGTATCTATGAGTCTGTTCTTATTTTGTATTTTTGTTTATTATTAGATTTCACAAATAAGTGAAATCATATGGTATTTCTCTTTCTCTGACTTATTTCTCTTAGCATAATATTCTCCAGGTTCATCCAAGTTGCTGCAAAATGTAAGATTTCCTTCTTTTTTACGGTCAAGTAATATTCCATTGTGTAAATGTATCACAGCTTTTATATCTACCGATGGGCACTTGGGCTGCTTCCAAATCTTGGATATTGTAAATAATGCTGCAGTGTTTGGGTTTCTTCAACATATTCCCAGAAGTGGAATTGCTGGGTCATAAGGCAGTTCCATTTTTAATTTTTTCAGGAAACTCCATAATGTTTTCCACAGTGGCTGCACCAATCTGCATTCTCACCAACAAGGCAAGGGGGTTCCCATTTCTTCACATCCTTGCCAACTCTTGTGTGTTGATTTATTGATGGTAGCCTTTCTAATAGGTGTGAGGTGATATCTCATTTTGGTTTTAATTTGCATTTCTCTGATGATTAGTAATGTTGAGCATCTTTTAATATCTATTGGCCATCTTTATTACCTCTCTGGAGAAGTATCTATTCAGGTCCTCTGCCCATTTTTTAATTGGATTGGTTGTTTTTTGGAGGATTCCCTTTGCTGTGCAAAAACTTTTTACTTTGATGTAGTCAAATTTATTTTTTCTTTTGCTTTTCTTGCCTGAGGATATATATCAGAAAAAATATTGCCACAAGAAATGTCAGAGATTTAACTGCCTCTGTTTTCTTCTAGAATATTTACAGTTTCAAGTCTAATATTAAAGTTTTTAATTCATTTTCAGTTTATTCCTGTGTATATTGTAAGAGGGTGGTCTAATTTCATTTTTTTTGCACTTATCTGTCTAATTTTCTCAACATAATTTATTTCCACCCTGGTGTATGTTCTTACTTTCTATGTCTAATGTTAATTGACCATAAAAATGCGGGTTTATTTCTGGGCTCTCTATTCTGTTCCATTGACCTATATATCTGGTTATATGTCAGTATCATACAATTTTGATTACTATGGCCTTGTAATATAGTTTGATATCAGGTAGCTTGATTCTCCAACTATGTTTTTCTTTCTCAAGATTACTGTGGCAATTAGGGTTTTTTTTGTAGGTCCATATAAATTTTTGGAATATTTATCCTAGTTCTGTGAAATATACCATTGGTATCTTGATAAGAATTGCATTGAATCTATATATTGCTTTGAATAGAATGGGCATTTTAATTATTTTATTACTCCCTATCCATGAAATCACTTTATGTTTCCATTTCTTTGTATTTTCTTCAGTTTCTTTCTTCAGCATTTTATAATTTTCCAGGTACAGGTATTTTACAGCCTTGGTTAGAGTTATTCCTAGGTATTTGATTTTATTTTGATGCAATTTTAAATAGGAGTGTTATTTTAGTTTCCCTTTCTGATAGTTCACTGTTGGTGCATTAAAATATAACTGATTTTTGTGTGTTTATTTTGTATCCTGCTACTTTACTGAATTCACTTATACTTTTTAATAGTTTTTTGGTGGAATCTTCAGGGTTCTCTATATACAGTATCATGTCATCTGTAAATAATGACAGTTTTACTTCTTTCATTCCAATTTGGATATCTTTTATTTATTCTTGTCTGATGGCTGTGGCTCAGACTTCCAGGACTATGTTGAATAGAGCGATTAAAGTGGACACCCCTGTCTTGTTCTTAATCTTAATGGTAATGGTTTTAGGTTTGCCCTTAGAGTATGATGTTTGCTGTGTTTTTCATATATGGCCTTTATTATGTTGAAGTATGTTCCCTTGATTCCCACTTTGCTGAGAGTTTTCTCATAAATGGGTGCTGGATTTTATCAAATGTTTTTTCTGCATCTATTGATATGATCATGCAATTTTTATCCATCATTTTGTTTATTTGGTGTATTATATTTTTTGATTTGCAGATATTGTACCAGCTTTGCATCCCTGGGATAAATCACACTTGATCATGGTGTATGATATTTTTAATTTGCTGCTGCATCTGTTTTGCTAATATTTTGTTGAGGATTTTAGAATCTATGTTCTCTGGGATAGTGGCCTATATATATTTTTTTCTATATAATGTCCTTCATAAAGTATATGATTATCTAACCACTATGATGTACACCTGAAACTAATACAAAATAATATTAAATGTAAACTGTAATTGAAAAACAATTTTTTTATAGTTCAATAAATACTTGCTGAATGAATAAAAAAAGATTATAGTCACACTTGAAAACTGAGGAAAATAGTTAATGTTCAATCAATTACTAAAGTTAATGAAAAAAGACATGGAAAGCCAAGACATACAATAATAACCATATTCCCCATAAGCAAGGCTTTTATTTATTTTTTTGAATTTTTATAAGTGTTTATTTTAGACAAACTAACAGCATATGCTTGGGAACAAGATCTCAAATGCTCCTAAGAACAACGGTTTTGCAGCTTCTCTTATTCATTTGAAATTAAGGAGGGGATGTACATGGAGATGGGAGAAAGCAAGGCAGAAATTGGGTTACAAAATAGTTAAGATTATGTGCTTTCTTGAGGGAAAGAATTTTAAAATACCATTATTAAAAAAATGTACCAGGCCCATATTATTTGGAGGAGTTTAAAATAAAATTCATAGAACAGAAATATTAATGTTATAGAAATGTTTATGTCACACCAAAAATAATCCATCATTAGGGTAACATCAAAGCTTGACAAATACATAAAAAACAGCACATAAAAAACATGGAAAAATTTTAGTTGTGAATTTAAATGCAAAAATTGAATGAAGTAAGATAAAGTTTAATTCAATATAAAAATTAACAATGATGAACTAAAGTTTATTAGAAAATGCACATTTTTAAAAATTCTGGAGATCTTATGAATACAAATTAAGAATTATGTTATAAATATAGTTTAGTGCTTAAAAAGCATTTGACGTATTTTAGCAAATATTTTTAATAAAAATTTAAAAATTGAGCTAGAAGAAAAATGCCCAAGTATGATGAAAAAATGTTTTTTCCAAAATTTACACATCATGTAAAATTAAAACATTGTTCATGAATATTGAAACCAGAAATAAAACATTCATACCACTTATAACACAATATTTTTAGCATATTCTAAATTTTCTAGCCATTTCTGTAAGAGTAGAAAATGGAATTAGTAGCATAGATACCATATAAGAATAGAAATAATTATCATAAATAGCAGATCTTTAAAAAAACAGAGTGGCTGGATGCAAATAAAACCTTTTCATGTCTCACAAGCTTCTCTGTGTCCACAGCTACCATGTCCACTCATTCTGGAGATACCAAGATTTCCCCAAGGAACTTCATATAAACTTCTACAGTGTGAATTTGGTATACAAGATGAAGGAGACAAGGAAAAATTGTCTCTGGATGTTATTAAGAAGGTTATAAGACTAGAATAATGATATCCTTAAAAGCATTTATTTTACACAAAATAGTCATTTATTTTACACAAAATAATTCCAGGATATTGTTTCAATGTAGCTTCTCCTACATTCAAAACTAAATGCAGAGCAATACGCAGACCATGTAACATAGAAACCTACACTTGAAACCTATATGTTCTTATTAACTATTGTCACCCCCATAAATTTAATAAATAAATAAATGAATAAAAAATAAATCTTTTAAAAAATACATTTAATATATTTAGGCAATTAAAGATGTAACTTCTGTCTCATGTTTTCTACCAGAAATTTAAAGATAAATCTGAATTTCACATCGTTTGTAAATATGATTACTCCTTTAGTTGTAAATAAAATCTCATTAACTTTAAAAAAATTTCTTTCTCTAAAAATGTAACGAAAGAAAACAAAACAAAACAAAAATTCACCACATTGATTGCATTTTGGCACCCCAGAATCTACACATAAATACCATTTTAACATGTGTTCAGAGCATTCTGATACTTGTACCTTATCTATAATATGCCACTTTCATTTCTCTATATGTTCTTCATAATGATTAAATGATTATATTTTATGTGTGCATAATAGTTCATAGTGTTGGTGTATGATGATTTAACACTTTAATATTAAATAAAATTATTTCTAATTTAAAAATTTTATTTAACATATACTATAAGGAAATATCTTTGTGAAAATATACTTTTTATTTACGTTGACTTATTATCTTTAAAATAGAAATTAAATAATTATAGTTTCTTGAATTATTATGTTAATTATATCAAGAGAACAAACATTTATGATTCTTGCTATATAATGCCATTTTGTTTTGTACAAAACAGAGTTTATGAATTCTTCTACTAAGGAATATGTATTTTAATAGCACCACAATATTTCTAGAGTACCTTTTTAAAATTTCTGCTTTAGTCAGCATAAAATATGCCAGGGTTGTATTAACTTGTATTTTTATTAATGCTGATGAGTGCCAATAATTCATACTTTCATATACTTTGGATTGAGGCTCATTTTTTAAGTTTATCATTATAAGTAGGCAAATTAAATACAGAGTTGCATTCACCTAAATAGTTAATTGCATTTACCTAAAATCAATTGCATATTCTGCCCTTGCCCGTGTGGCTCACTTGGTTGGGTGTTGTCTTTTGCCCGTTCGATTCCCAGTCAGGGCACCTGTCTGGGTTGTGGGCTTGATAACTAGTAGGGGGTGTTCGATTAATGTTTCACTCTCGCAGTGATATTTCTTTCTCTCCCTTTCCCTTCCTCTCTCTCTAAAAATAAATACATAAGTAGATAAAGGGCAGATTTTTAAAAAAAAATACAAATATAAAAAACAAAATCAATTGCGTTTTCCAAGACAAATGAGTTGTTAAAGCAAAGATTTGAATAGGCAAAATAATCTGCAATACTATTTTAAAATGCATTTTTTGTTTCTTGTGCATTTATTGAGTTTTTATTCTTAACTGTACAACATAAAAATATTCCTTACCTTATCAAAGAGATGAATGTCTCTTTGGGATTTGATTCTTTAAAGAATGTAACACTTTAATGAGTATGACATATGAGCTCTTACAAGTGTGATTTTTAACAGATAAGTTAAATTAAATAACATAGAGACAGGTGCCATACAGTAAGCTCCTAGGAGAGATTACAGTACACTTCTATACTTATTATAATGATTTCTTATGCTCATTCTTATATGAAAAAAGTGAAAATGAAGAATCATTATAGGCACACAGAAAAACATGGCAGAAAATACAATTATGTTAACAAAACTTATTCTCTTGTACTCATCTAAGTTTTTGTGAAGGGCTAATGTGGATATAATATAATAAAATTATATAGAGTATAAAAATCCTCTTGGTGTCATACTTCCAGTGTTTCCAGCTCATTACTGCCAGAACTATTTTAAAGACAGAAATTTGTTATAACATGAAGAAGACTTTGGCCGGTGTAAGTAACCTTACCTGCCTCCATTGATATGAATCTCTTCCACAGCCTTTCTTCTACCTGACTGTGGACTCAAAACACTCCAAACCTCCCTCATTCTCTAAATAGGATATGCTCCAAGTCTTTGCATTTTGCAGATTCTTCATTTTAGAACATCCTTTCTCATCTCTATTCATTTTCTACTGCTGCATTTACAAACTTAGTGACTTAAAACAACACAAATTATTGTCTTAAAATTCTTAAGAAGTCTAAAAATGGGTCAGCATGTCTGTGAACCCTAGTGTCTCCTGAGACTGCTGTCTTAGACTCCTTCTTTTCTTTCATTCCCCTCCCCAAAGGAGCACCGTTCCCTCCACACCACATTTTGGACATGAACTTCTTACCTAAGGTCTGTGAAAACTAACTAGTTTGAAAATAAAAAAACAAGGACAAATAGCTTATTGTCAAAATACCTAACAGCCTATTATTTCATAGAAGTTAATTTCAAGAGGAAATGAATCAAGCTTGAAAAACTAACATACATGGATCTTTCTGGTAAAACTAGAACTTGGAAAACTGAAACATACAACCAGGAAAGGACTGTGGGCTGAGGGTGTTGGGGTAATAGCAGTGCTGCAGAAAGAGCTCTTTATTATGAAGGTATACTTCTGGTCCTTCTGATTGCCAAGGGGAGGATACTGCCTAGAATACCCCACAGGTCGAATAGATGATAAAGACCAGAAGCTCTCCTTGGAAGCTTGAGGAAGAAATTGACTATAAAGGTATTGTTACTAAATGTTCTCCAGCTGTATGTATGGATCCAGGTTTGTCAAATTGTACCACAAACATCATGACAGTAACTATGTTGATGATGCGGAAAATGTGAGACCTAAGCTGAAGCCAGGGGATGGAGGCTTTGTGGAAGTAATTTATTCACCAAAGAATGACCTGCTACAGAGACTTGATGCTCTGGTGGCTGAAAAACATCTGACAGGGAATGCCAGAGTCAATTCCTATGCTCTGGCTCTGACACATGCAAACAGAAAGCCATTGGAAGTGCCTTTCCTAAAATTTTAAGGCCAAAGGACAGTGGCCATGAACCTGTAAACAAGACCACCAGGCCTGCTTTACTAAGACTTTGTATTCAGCTTAATGTAGATTTAAAATTAGCGTTTTCATGAAGTAAAAACAACACAGATTCCTTTTTTTAAATGATGTGAGTGGAATCTGAAATATAAATATTTGCCCCTGGGAAGAAGCAAAAAAGATGAGATAATGTTTGTTCAAAAATTATTTGTCAAACCCAGTTCAGTGCTAAGCTAGTTTTAGAACAGAACAGCTATGGGAAAGTGTTGGATGAAATTAAGATGGTGTACAGGACTCTCCAAAGTGAAAAGGAAGCTAATGGGAATGACAGACACCTGTGTCATTCTAGGATTTTTGCCTAAAATAACGTTGATGAACTGGAACACGGCCCTATCATCAGTTTGGGTGAAGGCAGTGTACCCAGAAATCCAGTCATAAGGCAGAGACATAATCGGCAGCTTGAGAGAATGAAATAAATCATTACCATCTTCCTGAAGTTATGCAAGAATACACACCTGTTCCAAACCTTTTCTTTTGTATGGATGCTGACAAGGCAGTGACTGTCCTTGTGATAAGCAATAATCTCAGAAGTCATTTACCTATAACAAGAAGCCTTGAAGAAGATTTAGACCTTTGAGAAAGACACCTTAATTCATAGAGAGCTACTTATGAATGACAAGTGAAATTGTCTCTTAGATTTAACACTTTTTCTACTGATGAGTTTACCTAACACAATACACCAGCTTACCAGACATAGGTGATAATTGACCATCAGACCCATTTTTGAACAATTAAATCTCAATCTCAAGGCACATTTGGCAACTTCACTGCTGTTAATGATTCCTAAAATTGACTATAAGGCAGGGAGAGACCTCTAAGATTCAGGCTCCTGTAAGATTGAAACCAGTCAGGGTTTCCTAGACAACAACCTGAAGGTAGTTGAAAAGGAGATTTCAAGATTCCTTCTTGTGTCAAAACTGGTGCTTACCACACGCAGTGGCAACACCTGTTTCTACCTATGACTGCCTGCCTGTGGTCATTTCCCCTGTTCCAAAATTTATAATTCCAGCAGAATTCTTATTTCTTCCAAGGAAGAGACAGAGGCAACCTGGGAATGATGGGGAAGAATAATGACTAAGCAACTGACAAAAAATAAAACTCTTTATAATAAATGCTTTACCTACTTGCAGGATAAAAAAGTTCTCCCATAATTTAATTGAAGCCAGCGTTTTATCAGGCCAAACTCAAATGTACATTTGGATCAGAAACAAAATAAGGGATTTCTAAATTCCAGGACCCTCTCATATAAATTTAAAATATTACTGCCACACAAAATAAACATTGTGTATCCTAATTCACCTATTTAAGTCTGTGGCCTTTAATGGATACTTCTGAGTAATATAAAAATATTAATCACCTTAGGTGAGCAGGTTATATAAAAATTAATACTAACTCTGAAATATACTTGAAATAATGTACCATTTCTGACATATTTTGACTACAGTAGTTAAAAGACTATGGAATTAGACATAGTAATAATAGCTTTGCATATGACTCAAACAATTACTACTTAATAAATTATGCATAATGTAATTGTGAAGCTCAAAGCATTGCATCATATTTTTAAGTATGTCTCTGTCCTTTATCATGACATTTACTTTGAATACAGTAATTCATTGAGTCTATGATTCACCACTATTTTATATGCCCATAAGAACAAGGACATTATGCTTTTTGAAATGATGATTATTTCTTTTACTTTTAAAGAATGTATTTGCATAAATGCATAACCCATGGACACAGACAATACTATGAGGAAGGCCTGGCAGTGGGGAGGATGGGAGGTGGAGGGGATCAATGGGGGGGAAAGCGGGACATCTGTAATACTTTCAACAATAAAGATAAATTAAAAATAAATAAATAAATACATGACTAAAAATTATTTCCCATGCTTTTAAAAAAACACATGATGGTTAGACAAATTATGCATTAAAATCCATCACATTTTACAAATATTAAAAGAAAAGCGTAACTAAAATTAGTTGGCTCAGTATGCCGAAAATTTTCAACTCTGAGACCAGCTCATCTAATCATTTTTCTGTTCTTAATCATCAAAATCTCTTTTTTCACATAATGCTATTTTCTCAAGAAAGTTATCCATTCAGAATTTCTAAAAGATTGTGTGTGTGTTTTATCAATAATCCCTCTACAAGAAAACTGTTACTTATATTAGCAATTACATTAAAATAGATAAAGGAGAAAAACAATAAAGGGACTGAATAGGTGAATGAAAAATTCTTAAGAGAGAATTAGTGATCTAGAAGACGGAGCTAGAAAATCCTCTCTGAAATCAGTGCAACATTACAAATAAAAAGAATATATTGAGAAAAGTTAGAAAAATGGAGAATATATAAAAAATTCTGTGATTATTCAAATAAGAGTCATGAGGAGATAAAAGAGAATGGTGAGGATATAAGAAATAATAGAATATTTGTTAATTTTTTAAAAAATATATCTTTATTGATTTCAGAGAGAGGAAAGGAGAGGGAGAGAGAGAGAGAGAAATATCAATGATGAGAGAGTCATTGATCGGCTGCCTCTTGCATGCCTCCGACTGGGGATCAAGCCCGCAACCTGGGCATGTGCCCTGACCAGGAATCAAACCTTGATCACCTGGATCCTAGGTCCACGCTCAACCGCTGAGCCACGCCCAGCCAGATGAATATTTGTTAATTCTGAAGAAACAAATTATCAGGTAAAAAGTCCCAATAAACACCAGGCAGAATGTAGAGCTACCTATATTAATGCACATCTTAGTGACGTTTTAATACCAAGATTAAAATTGTAAAAGTGAACATATGATCTATAAAAATATTCAAATTAAAAATGTACGAGTAATTTTTAGATATAAAAATCATTGCTTATGACAACAGAGGAGGCCCTACAAGAGCATTTTGGAAAATGATTAAATTGATCCTATAATTCTATAGGAAGTATTTCAGTGGACTAACAAGATAAAAATATTTTTCAAGACTAAGAAAGTTTATTGATGACCAGCACACCTGAAAGAATATATTGAGGTGCTTCAATGCAACAAAATGAATTTAAGAAAGTTCAAAACAGAAAGTTTCAAAAATAGTAAACAGGAAAGAAATCATAAATTACAAATACTTCCAAATGATTACTAATAATTCTTGTTTAAAAAATTAGCGACAGCCCTAGCCAGTTTGGCTCAGTGGTTGGAGTGTCAGCCTGCAGACTTGAAGGGTCACAGGTTTGATTCCGTACCTAAGTTGCGGGCTCAATTCCCGGTCCCTGTTGGGGAGTGTGCAGGAGGCAACCAATTGAAGTGTCTCTCTTACATAGATGTTTCTCTCTCTCTTCCACTCTCTCTGAAAAGCAGTGGAGAAAGATCTTTGGGTGAGGATTTAAAAAAAATTTAAAAATTAGCAACAAATAGAACTTAAAATCCCCAGTAATTTCATAGGTGTAGTCATAGGACTAATTTTTTTGTTGCTTCTGTCATTGAGAATCTGGACTTTTCTTTTACTTTATTCCATTATAGCATTTAAAGGTTTATAGTATACAAATTGCTTTCATTTTATAATTTATACTGCTTATCATAATTGTATTTAACCTTAGTTCTAAATTTAAAGCTTAATTCTTACAAGCATTTGAGTTGTCATTTAGAAACTTAATGGCTAGACTTATTCTTTGAGTAATCTCACTTTAATATCTTTTTTTCCCCTGTGAATAGCTTAAGTATGATAAATTACTTAAAAAATGGGTGTTGATCACTCATCACTCCAAAAAGACCCTGTTCATATTAAATATATATTTTTATTGGTTTTAGAGAGAGAGGAAGGACGAGGGTGAGAGAGAAAAATGGATGTGAGAAAGAAACCAATTGGCTGCCTCTTGCACTTGCTCTGACTGGGAACTGAACCTACGACCTTTTGTTATATAGATCAATACTCACTCAACCAGCTGAGCACCACCTGCCAGGGTGTAGTTACATATTTTTTAATGATTTTCTCTTCCATCTTCAGACAGCAAGCTATTCAGTAGCAAGGACTATGTTTTGTGTCAGTTTTAGAAAGGATCATATCCAAAATTGTATCAGCAATTGGCAAATGAACAGCCACCTAATGAAATAAAGGAATAAGTAAACTATGCTAAATATATTTTTCTAGAAAATACAGTATATAATACAAAAGTTTAGCAAGTATAGCAGAAAAATTACAAAAGTAAGTTTAAAATATGCATATCAATGCAAGAGACATACCAATGCAGTATACAAAATTGCTTTGGTGGAAGGATAATCTAACTTCTATTCACATATATTAAAAGCAAAATTATGCTCTGAATATGTATGACTTAGATTTTGAAAATTTTATTCATAATGATTTTGATTAGCACATTAAAACTACCTGAATGCTAGGGTGATTTAACATTTCTTTTCATTTAAATTTTGAAATAAAAATTTTATTAAAAATATATAGTAAATCTACAATTTATATTAAAAATGAAACACTCATTATCAGTTTCCATATTGTAGAAATGCATATATTATAAGCTTTTAATAGATAGTATTTCATTTTATATTTTACATATCTACAAGATTGAGTTGATATATTTTCTGATATCTAGTTATTACAGTTAGATATCATAATTCTTTTTAAATAGTATTATTCATTGAATTGTAACAACAACTAGTATTATTTTTGGCTATGGCTATTCATATGCAATCAAAATACTCTTTGGGGAGGAAGGTCCATTACAAAATTTATGTGACTGAGTAATTAATTCATTATATAATTATTATCTTATTTTTCTTGAACATGTTAGTAAATGCTAATACTGCTTTTTTCACTTTGTTTTTCTTCACAAGTCCAATCCAATTTCAATTTGGCCTGGGTTTAAAATTTTAGGAAAAGTTTTACAAGTCTTTTCATGTATTCATTTTTGTTGAGTTTTTCAAAAAATTGTTTGCCCAAAGTTATTGGTGTACTAATGATTCTAACATGGTTACTCATTAACTAAGTTTTTACTTGATTGCCATCCTTATTTTCCCTCAATAAATTGGGGACAGGAATCTGTTTTAGCACCCACAATTAACATTTGTGAATCATTGTCTCTCATGTCACTGTTGAAGTTCTAGCAAATTAATAATGTGTCCAGTACATACTATTAGTCACATATCATCAGCTCTATTTAAACCAAAATGAATTGACATTGATTTGCTTTGAATAAAAAATGTATCTGCTGAAAAAATATTATTATATTTTATTTTATTTGAATCTTTATTAATTTCAAGTGTACACTCCAGTTATTAGACATTATATAACTTACTAACTGATCATTTGATTAATCTCATACTTACTTGATACCATGCATAGATATTAGAATATTATTAACTATATTGCCTATGCTGTATTTTACATCCCATGACTATTTTGTAACAACCAATTTGTACTTCTTAATCCCTTCACTTTTTTCACCCATCCTGCCAATATCCATCTGGTACTGTCAAAATGTTCTCTGTATCTATGTGTCTGTTATGCTTATTCATTTATTTTGCTTTTTAGATTCAGTTGTTGATAGGTATGTATTTATTGCCGTTTTATTGTTCATTTTTTTATCTTTTCTTTTTCTTCTTAAAGAAGACCCTTTAACATTTCACGTAATACTGGTTTCGTAGTAATGAAGTTCTTTAGCTTTTTCTTGTCTGGGAAGTTCTTTATCTGTCCTTCGATTCTAAATGATAGCTTTGCTGTGTAGAGTAACCTTGTTTGTAGGTCTTTGATTTTCATCCCTTTAAATATGTTGTGGCAAATCCTTCAGCCTGAAAAATTTCTTATGAAAAACCTTCTGACAATCTTATGGGAGCTCCCTTGTAGGTGACTAATTGCTTTCTTTTGCTACTTTTAAGATTCTCTCTTTGGTTTTAACCTTTGCATTTTAATTATGATGTGTTTTGGTGTGGGCCTATTTGGGTTCCTCTTGTTTGGAACTCTCTGTGCTTCCTGGACTTGTATGTCTATTTCCTTCACCTGGTTGCGGAGTTTTCTATCATTTTTAAAAATAGGTTTTCAATTTCTTGCACTCTCTCTTCTCCTTCCAGCATCACCATGATGTGAGTGTTGATATGCTTAAGTTGTCCCAGAGGCTCTTTACACTATATAGCTTTTTTTGCTTTTTTCTTTTTGCTGCTCTCATTGGGTGTTTTCTGCTTCTTCATCCTCCAAATCCCTGATTTGATACTCTTTTCATGTATTCTACTGTTAATTTAGAATAAGTAAAATAACTCCTTTAGCAGAGAGATGGAGCTGAGCCATCTGGTCAAGGATGAGATTTGGGCATGGTTTACATGGGGCAATCTTTTGTTTTTACTCCAATAAATCTTGCCACTATACCTGAAATCCTCCTGTAATACCATGGAAGAATCCTATTTCCTCCAGCAGCAATCCTTTAATTGCTTCAAAAACAATTGATCAGCCCTTCCTTTGCCCTGTAGAAGTTTCCAGTTCTCTGTCCACTTCGGATTTCACAGTTATGTGTCATACACCTAATGCTTGTTCATCCTAAAGACAAGAAACACTTCTCAAGCTGTTTAAGGAATATTCCGTTATTTGATAAATTTTATCAGGTTTAGAATTAATTATGTGGTAGTACCTTTTCATCTCCCATAAAAAATGGTTAGGGACTCTAATTAGGGTGACATCCTTCTTCAAATAAAATTATTCACCAATCACTCTTTATTCATGTTATCTGATTCTTTTTGAAACCTGTGATATTACCCTGGAGTCCATGAGACATAGAATAGACTATAGAAAACTTGTAATTTTTCACATAAGGATGTTATGTTCAACTCTGAATCATTTTTATATTAAAACATGTATACTTTGAAAATCAGAAGTGAGGAGAAAATATTGCATTCTAACTTTCTGTTCTATTTAAAATAAGTGTCATTGATGGAGTAAACAAAATACTTGGGGATCATAGGAGAGGAACAGTGTAACTTTCCTGAAGGTAGATCACAGCTTTTAATAGTCTGAAGAACTCTCAGAAAAATCTTTATTTTTGTGAACTTTAAATCTTATATATTTGGATATTATTAGTATACTAACAAAATTATCCCATGTTTTGGATTTTCATACCTATTATTATTAGTGTAACTGTGATCTGAATTAATTTAAAAAACATATCATGATTGAGCCTCAATAATCAAGCCATATTGAATATAACCATACATACTAGTTTTACGAAGTATTCAATTAACTTAAAAATAGTTTAGCCATAGATTTTATAATAGCTTGTACAAATAATATTTTAATTAACTGCTTAAGAATCTTCCTCTAATCAAGAATTTAGCATACAGGTTAGTATATTCAATATATGGCACTAAATTCAATGTATGTTAACTGGCTAAAGTATTTTAGAGACATCGTTTACCTTCACCAACATTAATGGGACCAGCTATGAATCTAGTCATCCTTGCATGAGTCCATTATACTCAGGAACCAATCTCCATCTTTAACTATTGAATGATTTAGTCTAAAGAGTTTTGGTCTCCAAAACCCACCACTGAAATATAGTCACAATTGCCTTAGGTAACCTTTCATGAAAAATTATTTATTTATTTATTTATTTACTTACTTACTTACTTATTTATTTATTTTTATTTATTGTTAAAAATATTACAGATGTCACCTTTTTTCCCCCCATTGACCACCCTGAACCCCAAAACAACTCCCCAGGCCTTCACTACACTATTGTCTGTGTCCATAGGTTGTACATATAACCCACGGACACAGACAGTATGTGGAGAGGTTAATTCCTCCCCACCTACCCCTGCTTCCCTCTGAGATTCATCAGCTTGTTTTATGATTTTAGGTCTCTGGATCTATTTTGTTCATCAGTTTATTTTGCTCTTTAGATTCCACAGATGAGTGAGATCATGTGATACTTGTTTTTCTCTGACTGGCTTATTTTTCTTAGCATAATACTCTCCAGATCTTTCCATGCTGTATCAAAGGGTAAGAGGTCATTCATTTTTATAGCAGCATAGTATTCCATGGTGTAAATGTCCCACAGCTTTTTTATCCACTCATTTACTGAGGGCACTTGGGCTATTTCCAGATCTCAGCTATTGTAAATAATGCTGCCATGAACATAGGATAGGGGTACATATAATCTTTCTGATTGGTGTTTCTGGCTACTTAGGATATGTTCCTAGAAGTGGGCTAACTGGGTCAGATGGCAGTTGCAATATTTAATTTTTTGAGGAAACTCCATATTGTTTTCCATAGTGGATGCACCACTCTGCATTCCCACCAGCAGGTACTAGAGTTCCTTTTTCACAACATCCTCACCAGCAGTTGTTGTTTGTTGATTTGTTGATGGTAGCCATTGTGAAAGATGTGAGATGATTTCTCATTGTCATTTAATTTGCATCTCTCTGATAATTAGTGACTTTGAGTATTTTTTCATATGTCTCTTGGTCATCTGTATGTCTACTTTGGAGAAATATGTATATTTTTAAATATATCTTTATTGATTTCAGAGAGAAGAAAGGAGAGGGAGAGAGAGAGATAGAAACATCAGTGATGAGTGAGTCATTGATTGGCTGCCTCCTGCATACCCCCAACTGGGGATCGAGCCCACAACCTGGGCATGTGCCCTGACTGGAAGTCGAACCCAGATCGCCTGGATTCTAGGTTGATGCTCAATGGCCAGGCTGGAGAAATATTTATTTAGGCCCTTTGCCCATTTCTTAATTGAATTTTTTTTCTTCCTTTGTTAAGTTGTATGAGTTCCTTATAGTACATTTTGGGTATTAACCCCTTATCATATGTGTCATTGGCAAATATGTTCTCCCATATAGTGGGCTCACTTTTCATTCTGTTGATGATTTCTTTTGTTGTGCAGAAGCTTTTTAGTTTGATGTAGTCCCATTTGTTTATTTTCTTCTTTGTTTCCCTTGCCCTGGGAAATGAATTGACAAACATAATATTAAGAGAGATGCCTGAGGTTTTGTTGCCTATGTTTTCTTCTAGGATTTTTAAGGTTTCATGACTTTCATGTAAGTCTTTTATCCATTTTGAGTTTATTCTTGTGTACGGTGTAAGTTGGTGGTCTAGCTTCCTCTTTTTTCATGTTACCTGTGCAATTTTCCCAGCACCATTTATTGAAGAGACCATCTTTACTCCATTGTATGTTCTTGCCTCCTTTGTCAAATATTAACTGAACGTAATGGCTTGGGTTGAGTTCTGGGTTCTCTGTTCTGTTCCACTGACCTATATGTCTGTTCTTGTGCCAGTGCCAGGCTGTTCTGATTACAATGACTTTGTAGTATAACTTGATATTTGGTATTATGATCTCTCCAACTTTGTTCTTCTTTCTTAAGAATGCTGCTGCTATTCTTTTTTGATTCCTTACAAATTTTTGGAGTATTTCTTCTAGATATGTGAAATATGACTATTATTTTCACAGGGATTGCATTGAATCTATAGATTGCTTTGGGTAGTATGGGCATTTTAATGATGTTAATTCTACTAATCCATGAGCACATTATGTTCTTCCTCTTGTTTATATTTTCCTTTGTTTTTATCTTCCAAGCTTGTTGTTATATTTCATTAATATTTTGTTTTGTAATGTAAATACAAAGGATTTTTTTTTATGAACACATTCTCTGTAACTGCTAATATGTAAATAGCTTTTATGATAAAAATGAAAAAAAATAACAAATATATTAAATTCTTCTCTTTAAGCAGTATTCTAGACTATATAACATTTAAAAAAGAAGATGATGATAAAGAAAAATTAGAGGAAAAAGGAAAGAAAAAAAGCAAGGTAAAGAGGATGATATATTGGCCCTGTGTAGTAATGGCTTATGTTTTACTAAGATATGATTAAAATATATTTTTTGCCCATTTTTACCTGAGTTAAAAAATAATAAAAGTTTAAGAATATATGAGACATATATTCTTTAGCATTGACCTTTCATTTTCTAAATAAACATCTCTATGGCTTGCAATAAATATTATTGATGAAAGGAAATTTTTTTGTCTAAAATCATGGTTTTATGGTTCTTAGCTATTCTCCCTGCCTAATTTTGGAGATGAGGAAGAATCTTTTGAACATGAATTTAATTGGCATATTATATTATGTGGTTAAAAAATTAAAATTCATTTTTGGAAATTAAAATAGAGAATGAAAACATGAATCAAAAAACTCAGGTTTCCTACTATGAAATAAAACTTGCATCAAATATTCTGGGAGCCTCTTAGTGAGGCCTTTGGGGTGGTTTTTAATACACAGAACTAACAGTGACCCAAATTGAACACACTTCCAAAATGTAATTTATTACTAAATTTTGCCTGATGAACCTGAATTCAGTACTAATGAGAGCCCTGGCCAATGTGAATCAGTTGGTTGGGCATTGTTCCATGAACCAAAAGGTTGCAGGTTTGATTCCTGGGCAGAGTACATGCTTAGGTTTCAGGCACAGTCCCTGGTAGGGAGCACGCAGAAGGCAGCCAATGGATGTTTCACTCTCACATTGATGTTTCACCCTCACATGAATGTTTCCCTTTCTTGTATACATATATATACTGTAGAAAAATATAAATATTATGGCCAGGGCCAGAGGTGTCCTCACAGTTCTTCAAAAGACTGTGGGTTGCCCAGCTGGGCATGGCTCAGCGGTTGAACATCGACCTAAGATCCAGGAGATCGGGGTTCGATTCCCGTTCCCTGCACATGCCCAGGTTGCGGGCTAGGCAGCCAATCAATGACTCTCTCATCATTGATGTTTCTATCTCTCTCTCTCTCTCCCTCTCTTTTCCTCTCTCTGAAATCAATAAAGATATATTTTTAAAAAAGAAAAAAGTGTGGGGATTCTCCAAAAGTCACCAAAAATGGTAATCTAAAAAGTTTCAAATAGTTAAAATTAATTAATTTGTAGCATACGTATATTTTAGCACAAGGTAATGGTGAATTAGTACAATGAAATACCAGTGGTATAGGAAGATGACAGTTATGTAGAAAGAAATATTCCTAGGTGTGAAAGCAAAACAAAACACAGTTGCTATAAACAATCATCTTTTTTTTTTGGCTAAAAAATTAAACTTGCAAGTCTTGCAATTTAGATTACTTCATGAACCTATTAAAAATTAGAAATAGCATTTATCTTCCCATATATAAATGATTAATTAATACATTAATTTTCTAATTAAAAATTAGTTAACTTCAGCATGAACTCAATATCTTTCTATGAATAGATGTTTATCTTCTGAATTTGACAAAACTGAAGACTGATACTAAGCTTAGAATATTCTAATAAGATTCAAACACCAGATGAGACTTTGCTTGGGCAGCTGGTCAAACAGTTTCTCTATTACTGTCAACTTATTCACAGAAAAATCCCAGGTGTGACCCTGGGTAAGTGATATTTGAATTCTACTGAAACTGTGTTCAGTTTTATTGAGAGAGAAAAAATTATTTTCTTTAGTGCTTCATCAGTAGATAAAATAAAATAGGTTTCTATTGAATGAACACTAGGTTTACTTCTAGTACTCGAGGCTTGATAAACACAGTTATGAGCAAAAGGTGAAAATAAATTAATAAAAAATACAAAAAAAATATTTTCCACTTTAGTGAGGAAATATGTTCACTGGAATTTTAAAAAACTTACTTAAAATCAGATCAAATTTAAAGTTTACTTTAAACATTTTATCTCCTCTTAACCAAAACAAAACAAAAATCAATTCTTGTAGGACTATCTAGCCTAAATATGTCAAACAACAAGGGAAAATTTTGAGATATGTCTCTGATAACACTGACAAATCCCAGATCCCAGTTAATATCTATAAATCCCACTTTTCTTATATTTTATCATATGAGAAAAACTACCCTAAATTTTGCAATTTCCAGACTCCCTTCTAATTGGATGGAATAAGTCATTTTTCATATATAATTATTCAAAAGTAAATTTTAAGGATTTTCTAAAACCAGAATATTTTAATATTCACTTTATGTTATAATCTTGAATTCTTATCAATTTGTGTATCCTAATTCACCCAATGAGTGTATTATTGCTTTATCAGGACTTTCAATCCCAGTTTTCAAAGGGCAGGCATCTAAAATTATAGGCCTGTCATTATTTTATCCCTCATATTCTATATACATTACAAATTGCAAATTCAGATTTCTCAGGTCAGTATTCATCATAAAGACCAGGTGCCTTTCAGTCATTGCTATTTCACAACTAATCATTGTTATTCTCTCAGGCTGCTAGAGTCATCATTCAGGGATGACAAACTCTTTATTCTATGAATCAGAAGTGATTATGGATTATATGAATATTTAATATTGAATGATATGAATTAAATATCAGCATCCAGTTAGAGATATCAATAACAGCTATGTTTTTACTATAAAGGTTAGTTAGTATTGGTTTGAATTAAATATAAGGAAAAATAATATACTGCACAGTACATAATTGAAATGTGCTTTGATCCTTTATATTCTAGGTTTTCTATTTTATTTCATTATTTTATTTTGTCTTAGACATAACATTTACTAGTTTTCCAAGCACAAAATAAATGGAAATATATATATATTAGAACAAGAACAATTTATGTTAATTTCTACAATTTGTGTTCCTTCTATGAGCAGTGCTTGATTCTATTAAAATTAAGAAATTTAAGTTTAGCCCTATGCTTAATGAAAAAAAATCTAATGATACACTAATTTACAAAGTATACAAGAATGTAATTTTATAATAAATCTTTCCAGTGTTTGCTATAACTGCATTACATGAAATATTTCCCTTCACAGAAACTCAGAACAGGCCTTAAAAATTAAACATCTCTGGCAAGCACTGAACAAATAAAACTTGCTCACAAAGAATCTAAAAGTGCTGCCTCAGAAGCATAAACTACCACTGACACGCCCTATGAATGAGCCTTGGTGAGTGGCTACTACACGGGACCTCTTTCTCTCTTCTCACACCAATGAACCATCTCATATGAAGCCTAAGAGAAAACTAAAGCCTTTGAAGAAGTGAAACTCAGCATGCTCCACTCAAATATTTCTAAGATAACCATTCTAAAGCAAAATTGGCAGAAGTCATTCCTTTTATTAAAAACAAACAAACGAACAAAAAACACACAAATGAAACAACCCAAACCAAAGGGTTACTACTGCTGTTCAATCATCAGATGAACTTACAGAGGCCAACACATGTGACAGCAGCAATAATTTAAGTAAAGTATATGTGAAAATTTAAACACTCCACTTTCAAGTTAAGACAAAAGTGAAGGGAGCTGTGATATTTATGTGTCAGAGTCAGAAAGCTTAGGCATTATTATCACAGTAATCACCTTACAGTCATCAATGAGACTATTGAATATATTTTTGCATCTTGCACTTGTAGAAACAGATACAATATTTAATATGTAATTCACAATGTATTTTACCAACTAAGCATATAAAAGTGTATAGATTATATTAAAGTAGTAGACAGTTAAGGGCCTGTGCAAACCCTGCAAAAAATAGTACTTTGGGTATCTCTTAATTAAAAAACAAAAAACATAAACAGTTTGTTGTTTAGAAGTGATGCAATTCAAA
Organism: Miniopterus natalensis; assembly: GCF_054644295.1. Classification (NCBI taxonomy): domain Eukaryota; kingdom Metazoa; phylum Chordata; class Mammalia; order Chiroptera; family Miniopteridae; genus Miniopterus; species Miniopterus natalensis. Next base: position 24,517,259 of record NC_142090.1, on the reverse strand, counting down.
CTACTACAAAATACAAAGGGCTGCAAAATGTATACCATTCCAACATATGTTATTAAATAAAGATATGATTTAAAGAATGTAAATGAAGCCTTTAAGTAGGTCTTTTATACATGCATATTATTCTTTATTAAAGAAAAAAAAATATGCAAAATGACCATTGGTAATTGCTTTGCTAACATCTGTAGAAAATACGAATTCTCTGGTCACAAACTCCACTAAGTTTAGCACTCAAGGTCTCCGCAGTGTTACAAATATAATTTAAAATACTGTTAATTTTGTAATTCTATTGGTAAAATAATGTGACTGGGAACGTGGCAGTCTTCTTGTGGAGGCCGTGATACAGACTGTTTTAATTTCTTAGGTGTGAACAGCACCCACACCGCGGCTCTGGGTTTGAGGCTCATCATGAGTAGTCTGTAGGCTGTGCCTGGCAGCTCTGCTTGACTGAGGCCATTGCCTTTTGCCCTCCCATCCACTTGTGCTTTTTCTGTCATCCTGCAAAGGCCACGAAAGAGCCCCTCGTCCCTCTGCTGTTTGGCTGACGTATGACCGTGCTTCGCTCCCACGGGCTCTGCACAGGATTCTGACTCTTGAATGGAGACGTCTCTCCTTTTCCAAAAGTCTATTTTATTACCAACTATACGTAAACAAATTTCATTTCCCAACATCTTCCGTAATTCTTTGAAATTTTTTGTTTGTTTGTTTGTTTTTACCTTCCGAAAAGAATTTTCATCTGTTATATCATAAACTAAAGCAGCTCCGTTTGGCTCTCGGGGGTAAACGGGGCCCGAAGCACGGCACCGCCCTCGGCCCGCTGGCTCGCGCACAGCACGGCCGCTCTTCCTGCAGCCCTGCCTAGCGTCTGCGTTAGAGGGCGCCTGCCAAGCGGAGGCTGCTTGCTGAGCTTACCCTCCGGCCGCGCGGCTGCAGCGGCGCCCCGCGGAGCCGGCCCCCAGCAGCCCGCAGGGCTCGGCTCCGCTGGCCGCGCCCGTGGCTTCCAGGCGCCGGACCCGGCGACACGCGGGGCTCCCACGGCCGCGGGACCTTCGCAGCGGCCCGCGCGGGCCCGGGCTCTGCCCAACACCCCGGGGCGCATCTCCATGGTCTCCGGGGTCTAGGTCGGGAAGAACCCAGGGAAAGCCCAAGAATGAAGGGCCTCAGAAACCGCTTCAGGCACCCCACGAAACGCGAACTCTTCTAGGTTTTTTATTGTACTTTCTATTTTTTAAATCACTTTTTTATTTTTCAATTATAGTTGACATACAATATTGTATTAGTTTGCTGTTTGAACTGGCTCACTAGAAAAATTTTGGGAGATAAACTAATTGCATATATCAAAATTATTGACACTAGAAATTTATTTGTTATCATTGTTGATGCTGTAGTTTTATTATTAAACACTGGAGATAGTCTCACCAGACAAACAATACTACACTTAATTATTTCTAGAAAGACTGACTTATTATAAATTACCCTGAAACTATATTCATTAACTTTGTTATATAACTTCAAAACCTAATTAACTCAGTTTCAAACATTAGATAGCGTGTCAAAGGATTCAGTTGCTTAGATTTATAATTGGAGCCTACTTGATCTTTGAGGTCTTCTCAGGGAACTGTATTGTTAAAAATGTGATAGCCGATTGATATTTTAATAATAATATGTTTAAATTGCTACAGTGAATGACCTGAGTTGTTTACACTAGGTGAATAAGTAATACAGACTCACATTGTGTGTGGTTTAAGCCTGGAAAGGTAATATTTTTTAGGTTAATCAACCTGCATAAGACTGTTTCTAATTTGTAAGTTATGGACAGCAATGTTATTCACTTCTTAAGTATTTATGAAAAGTTAAAGTAATATTTATAAATTGCTTTTATAGTAATTGATTTTAAAAGGCCTAAGTTCATACTAGTGATCATTCTTTCCAGCGTACCTCTCGATTAGCATTCTTTTTTTCTTTAACTTATCTTTGTTGCTGAAAGTATTATAGACGTCCCCTTTTTACCCCAGTTGACTGCCTCCACCCTGCACCTCCCCGACCCCGCACCCCTGGCCTACCCCACTATGTGTCTGTGTCCATGGGTTATGCATATATGCATATAAATTCTTCGGTTAATCTCTTCCTGCCTCCTCTCCCTCCTTCTCCCTGAGATCCCTCAGTCTGTTCCAGGTTTCAATGTCTCTGTATTCATTTTGTTCCTCACTTTATTTTGTTCATTAGGTTCCACATATGAGTGAGATCATGTGATCCTTATTTTACTCTTACTGGCTTATTCTGCTTAGCGTAATACTTTCCAGGTCACTCAATGCTGTTTCAAAGGGTAAAAGAACCTTCTTTTTTATAGCTGCATAGTATTCCATTGTGTAAATATGCCACATCTGTTCATCCATTCATGTCCTGATGGGCACTTAATACCTCAAAATGTTCAGAAATTCTATGTAAGGTTTAAAATATATATCTGGCATGATATAAGATATATTTGTTAAAATATTCTGTGCCTCCGTAGTACTTACACTCTAGGGGCGGGGATACAGGCAGCAGTTTTACTAGTGCCATTAAGGTTTATGTTTTTTGGTAAAAACATGTTGTGGCAGGACATAGGTGAGTGCATTTCAATTACAGGGCAAGGCTTCTCAAGGGATCTGAGGTAGAAGTTGAGTCTTTTTTTTTTTTTTTTTTTAATATACCTTTATTGACTTCAGAGAGGGAGGGAGAGGAAGAGAGGGAGATAGAAACATCATTGATGAAAGAGTCGTTGATCAGCTGCCTCCTGCACGCCCCCACTGGGGATGGAGCCTGCAACCTGGGCATGTGCCCTCCCTGGGAATTGAACCACCATCTTCTGGATCCTAGGTTGATGCTCAGTCACTGAGCCATGCTGGCCAGGCTAGGAGTTGAGTCTTGAAGAATCAATACAGTTATCCAGATTAACAAAAAGATCATGAATTGCACTTCAGGTTTAGAGGTCATGGTTGGCAAAGACCCAGAGATAAAGGAGAATAGGAAAGAGAACAGAAGGTGAGTGAGGAGTTCAGTGGTAACACAAAGATTATGGATAGGTAAACAAAGGCCAAGTTTTTAAAGAACTAGTAATTCATATGATTATTGTCCATGTGCAGGGCAAAAATAAGCTTTTGCATGAATATAAACAAACTTATTGGGTGATTATGTTTAAACAGAATATCAGGTGATGAGTTCGCAGGGTTTGGATAGTAAGTGCTTACTGTATAAAGAAGTATAATTTGAAAACAGAGAGATGAGTTAAGAAGTAATATATGCAAAAAGCAATAGCTAAATTAAGAAATTAGGCATGGGAAGGGGAAAAAGGAAGCAATTTAGGAGATGAATAGTAAGCATAATTGACAGGACTTAATGGTTAATTGGAATTTTAGATGGGACTAGGGGAGCAGCTAATGATTGCATGTTGTAAAAACAAAGTAATTTTATTTATTAGGATAAAGACTATAGTTTGGGGAAAATGACCATCAGATTGGTTTTGGTTATAGTAAAATTGCCAAGGAAAATTATTTCACTTTGGGTGGTGGGCACACAATACAATATACAGCTCATTATCATAGAAATGTGCACTTGAAACTTTTATGATTCTATTAACCAATGTCACCATAATAAATTTAATTGAAAAAAAAGAAAGAAATTTTCACAAGACAAAATGGTGCAAGAGAAATGCAAACATGTGACCTATATCTATAACTATTCAACATGATGTGGGATGCATTTTATTCCATACATAAAATTATTTGGTCTTTCCCTCACTCTCTATTTCACCCATATATTCTACATACAACCTGTTTTGAACTATTATGACTCATGATAAACCAAAATACTCTTTTTTTCTTCTAAAGTTTTGTTTTTTTAACTCTGTTCAGTGAGGGTAATCTTCCTTATCACTGAATGAAAATACTTTCTTTTTTCTTTCTGTGTCTATTCTCAAATACTACCTTGGTACTAGCAGCCTCAAAGTTGCTAATAAATGAAAATATCTAGTCCTTTGTGTGTTAATCATTATCTAGTACTTGACTCTGGGTTAAATCTTCTCCCTTCTTGTAGTTTGAGTCAATTTCAGGATGGAAGATTCAAGTAGCAATAAAGGGGTGACTGTTCTGCTTTCTACTCCTCCCTGGTTCAATTGTAACTCATTTGCTAGATGTAGTTCTACTCTCCTACAGGAATTAAACCAGAGGGTGGTGGAGAAGTAGAGAGGGATAGAGGAATCCTAACGTGGCTGATGATACACTAAGTTTTTCTTCCAAGGTTTCCTGTTGTAATTCTCTCTCCTCAGTTCTAGTGATCTTGGTAGAGGCCTTGTCTGACAAATTTTCTAAATATCTGCCAAACTCTCTTCTTTCTCTTGAGGATCCCATCCTTTTCTGTCAGTATTATTAGGCAGGACAAGAGATGACCACATTCATGTCTCCCTCATTGCCATGTCTTGCCCATGGTAAACTCCCCCAATGTCTCAGCAATCTCTAGGATCCCAGGCTGATACCAAAACAGCATGACTCTTTTAGATCCCCTGCCCTTAATCAACCCAGACTTTCTTTTATCTAACAGCTTCCATGGAAGTCAGATTCCAGGGGTGCACGTTAGCCCTCTCAAGCATGAGTCAGGCAACAACTTTTCTTCACAGTGGAAGAAGGATATTTCATAACTTTTCAAGTGATTTTCTTAAATTTTCTCTCAGAAGGCTGTGTGTTCTATTGCCCTACCATCTATCCTCTACTATAGGTAAGAGATCCAGGATAACAGTTCTCTAAATATATCTCTAGAATATTCTCTTCTTTCTCCAATTTTAAAAAAACACTTGACATCTCTGAGGGATTCCAGAGACAAAAAATGGTATTTCCAACCATTCCTTTGTAAGTTTTGTTTGTGTATATGCATGTGTATACATTATATGTGTATGCATATACATTATATATATGGCATATCTTTCACACACGCACGTTGGTATTTTGTATGTAAGATAAGAATTGTCTCATTCTAACATTATTTGATATTGTTATGTTTTTTATCCTCAATCCTTTATGGAAAAACATTCACACTTCACACATGAATTAGAAGCTGGAGCTACAAAGCCCCTTAAAATGTGATTAATTTCTGTCCTTGAGGTCTGAAAGATGGGTATATGAAAAAGAGCTATACATGCTATAAAAGAGAGATGAGCAATGCATTGTTGAAGTAGAAAGAAAGAAAAAAGCACTTCTTAAATGAAGGTAGTTAGAAGAAATTTCAGAAGCTGGAGCTACAAAGGCCATTAGGAAGCTAGAGTTACAAAATCTATAAAACATGATTAATTTCTGTCCTTGATGTCAGAAAAATAGGTATATGAGAAAGAGCTATAAGCGCTGTAAAAGAGTACATTGTATCATGGAAGTGGAGATGAAGAAATAGCAGATTTTTAAAAGAAAGTAGTTGGATGAAATTTAAAGGCAAAATAAAATTTGAGTGGAACCTTAAAGAATTTATAGAATTTCATTAATGCATTTCATCTCTCCAGTAATTGGAAACATGGTTTCTTTCTGCCATTATTAATTACTCATTTCTGATTAAAACCAAAGTACTAAAATAAATCCAAACTAATCAATACAAGTGTTTTAAGACAGAACAACCTTTGTGTTTATTTATCTTCAACTACTCTTTTTAGGATATTTTATAAGAAAGGTGTAATTTTGGTAGATAAAAAAAAGCCCCATTGTTAATTAATCTAAAATGAAATAAGTCATTACATAATATTTCCTTAATAATATTTCTTCAATTTATTTAATTACCATTTACCATTACATAAAATACATATGTGAACACTACAAAGGTTATGATATTTCCTGATCTTTTAAAATGATATTTTCTGACATTGAATAATAGTACTTTATGTAAACCTCATGTGCCAAGAAAAAATAATTTATTTTATTAAAAAGAGAATAATGTTAACATGGATCAAAAATACCTGGCATTTAATACAAGTTAGTAATGGAAACCGAATGGATTAGTGGATGAATGAATGAATGAATGAATGAATGAATGAATGAATGAGTCATGCTCCATAAGGCTTAATTAATATAATTAATATGTGTGATTTTTTGTTTGTAGATTATACTTTATGTAGCTACACACAGACAGGGAAACATAAACATACCACTATTTACCTGTGTGAGATTGACTATAACTGACATCTGTTTTGTTTTCTTCCTTTTATTTTTTATATGATTAAGTCTTTATTAGTATGTTTGCTATTGCTAAGATATACACTTTTCTGTATTTTCATTGCTTTTTCTCTCATATATATATGCAGAATATGTGTGTGGTTGAGGAAGGAGATGATAACTAATGTCTCTCCCTGCCCCTAAGTCTCTCTCTTTCCCTCTCCTTCTCATAGGTGTACCACTGGCCATGGATATAGTTGTTTTCTACTTCTTACCTCCTTGAAGCAAGTATTAAGTAAATATTTAAAAGAGGGGTTGGAGGAGTTAGAAGTGGGTAAAGGGGAGATAAATGGTGATGGAAGGAGACTTGACTTAGGGTGATAAACACACAAAACAATATACAGATGATGTGTAGATTGTATACCTGAAACCTATATAATTTAATTAATTAATGACACCACAATAAATTCAATTAAAAAAGAATAAAGGAAATATTCTTGCATAAAAAATTAAGATTATCAATTTGAAAGATATCAAATTTTCAGTCTGCTCAAGTCAGCTATATGTTTGGGTCCAGTGTTTTGGGACAAGATACTGTGAAGCTGTGTTGCACACTCTGCTGAAAATGAGAAAGTATGTCAGTAATTAGTAAATTACTACCAGGAATGAAGAAGTCATTTCAATTTACTTACTGCAAAAAAATAAAAATAAAAATCAGAAGATTCATGAAACATTTTATTGATAGGATTGATAATTTTAAAATGAAGAGTTTGTTGGAGACTACTTCAGAAGGCGTTGTGTAAGAATGCATGCACATTTGTTCTGATACTATAATCATTATAAGTAAGCTTCATTTTGCTGTTAATCACTGCTGAAATGGAAACCTGGCTTATTTTGTTTTAACAGAAATCGATCAGTAAAAGTCTTTTTATCAATATGCATAGAACAGCTTTGCCCAAAGGGTAGAAAACAAACCAGCACAGAAAAGGAGCTGACCCTATCACAATAAAATAAAAATGATTTGTGCTAACATAGACATAGGTGAAAAATAAAATTAATAGACAAGGGGAAGCAAGTAATGTCAATGTCAACTACTAACTCTCTCTGCAGTGGTTAAAGGTTATCCAGTTTATAGGAAATCTATGATTAATTCTCATTTCCTGGAAGAATTTTATTATACCCAAAGGGAGAGTTAAAAGATTACTGCTCTTATCACAATCGAAATGCCAGGAATGAAAATCCCAGTAGGAAAACAAATATTTTAATAATCCACATTAGTAACACTAAAGTAAAATGTCATGGATAACCAAGCTATTTCAACTTTTAAATTCCACACTTGGGCTAGCATTGTAAATCAGACAACCAAAGGATCCCTAGAGCCATGTGCCATTAAAACCAAATTCATTTCCAGAAAGTGCACTGTTATGGTTTTACTATTCAAGAAAAACTTTAGGCTGAGTTTGACAGTATTGACATGGGTTTTATGGTTTCTCCTCTCTCTTACATGTTCTGTAAGGACAGTAAGCTATGAATATGACTATACAGACTGATTTTCCACCAGACTTTTAAAATCCTAACAACGATATTGTTAAATTAGTAAGTTGGTTGTATTAACATATGCATATTACATACCAATACCAATTATAAAACAAAGAATAGATTCCTTTAATTTCTTAAAAGTAGTAAAATGAATGACTATAAAAATCAGATGGAAGAAGCCAATAAATAAGAGTTTTGTTGGAGGATCTAGAAAACCTGAAAGAATAAAGTGAAATATTTATCAATAATTCCTTGAGGTCAGGTTTAACAGCAGTAAACTAATACCTTTCAAGAAATCTGGTATAGAGGATCAGGAATTTAAGAAATAAAGTTGATATTGTCTTGAACAATGGCTTTTACTACCTTAACAAAGCACGTCCAAATGATATTTTAACAAAGAACATCAAAACTGATCAACTGTGCCCCGCAGGTATGGTTCAGGGGTTGAGCATAGAGCTATGATCCAGGGTCAGGGCACATGCCACGTTGTGGGATTGATCCCCAGTAGGAGACAGTCAATCAATGACTCTCATCATTGATGTTTCTATCTCTTTATCCCTCTCCCTTCCTCTCTCTGAAATAAAAAAATCAATAAATAAAATATTTTTTGGAAAAAGTTCATCAACTGATTTTGCAACCCCTTATTGCAAAACAGCGAATCACTATGTTTTGCATGAAAGAAAGAGCAATGGAGTGAAGACACGGGACCTTAGCCAAGTAATTAGATTAGTTTGGCGTAGTCAGCCAGCAGCTGACTGCAGTATTGGAAAATACTTTTCTGGTTACTGAAACTGTACAAAAATGAACTACAGTTTGAAATGTGCAACCTTTAACCAAGTCATTTCAAGAATAAAAATATTACCCGGCAGGGCATGGCTCAGGGGTTGAGCATTGACCTAGGATCCAGGAGATCAAGGTTCGATTCCCGTTCAGGACACATGCCTGGGCTGCAGGCTCAATTTCCAATGACTCTCATTATTGATGTTTCTGTCTCTGTCTCCCTCTCCTTTCCTCTCTCTGAAATCAATAGAGATATGTTTTATAAAAATTAAAATACTGAAATTTAAGAGCAAAAACAAAATGTATCCTTCTGCTGGTTTTGATATTGTTAAGCATTCTCTACATTTGAATGAAGCAGCAAAATAGTAGGTCACCTAAACTATTTTGGCTCTTTTTCCAATAAGTGGACACAGTTAAACCTGAAATAAGTAATAAATTACAAATTCAAATGCCCCTTTCCATCTATCAGGCGATGGAGTTGAACTACTATTCAATTCTGGAAAAAGTCTAAGCCTATATCTGAAATAAATTTTTCCACCCAAACTCCTGCAAAGATATGAGTAATTGTACAAGAATAGTAATAGGTTTTAACTATTACTACCAAGACTTTTATATAGTCATATGATAGATTCTGAAAAAATGACATATTAAAGTGCATCAGCTAAATTGCCATAAACATTTTAAATTATCAATAGCAAGAAAAATGTTATCAAAGATATATAAAAACTCCATCGAGTACAGACAAATACTTCTCAAATGATGCTTGAGAAGTCTTTTCTCAGATGAATCCTTTTCCAGCTTCAATAAGTAAACTGGCAGATGGGGGTTTGTTGCAGTATAATCAGGAATAATACATGCACTTAAACCAAACTCAAACTACCAGGTCAGCTAACAGTCTGATATGTGCAAGCATCAACCATTACCCACAAAAATTAAAAGCTACTTATACACACACACACACAAAACATATTTCTTTAATATGTAACTGGAGCCAACAATAATTAGTTTAATATTTTAACTTAAGTCATTTATAAGAATCTCATTTCCTGGAAATTTGCAGACAGTATTTCATGGAAAGCACAGATGTGATTAACTTAACTCTGTAAAAAGGGTAAAACAGATTTATCAACTTATGGAGTTATGTAGGAGGAGATTTAAATAGCAGATGAGTGTTTACTATCAACTATTGATACTAATATTTATAACACAGATTTCCCTATATGAAGCATATATGAAATACTGAACTCTAACCTCTATTGTTAAAGTGGGACTTTGCTAACTAAGCTGGCACTGACCTGTCAATCTTAATTAACCAGACATTTAAGATAATGGAAAAAAATGAATTAAATGTTCTGCAAAACACTAAATTGTTATCCTTATATATGCTTCTTTCAGAGTATTTTAATTCCTTCTACAAAAGATTGCTCCCCTGGTTTCTAAATACACAGTAATAAAAGAAGAGGAATTTTCTTTTACAATAATTTTCTTTGGCAGTAGCTAAAAGGAAGATTTGTTTAACATATAGGAAAAAAAATTAAAATGCAAACCAATAACTTAAAATGAATAATAGCCTTTTGTAGTACTATTATATGCTGGTGAAGAATTCCTTGGCCCCACCTGCCTTAGGCTTTGTGAATAGTGTTATTGCACAAGAGTATAGCAGATGTACAGAATAAAAAATGTATATCATTGATACATTTATTTATATTTTATAATAAATTTTTATTAAGAACATATGTATAAAAGGCCATAAGAACAATGATTAAACCACAACAATTGCATTACAGACCTTTGAGAAACTACTGTTAAAGAATTAGACAGCATAATATATTATCAAATCTTCAAGAATAATATATTACCAAATCTTCAAACTCTCCATGGATTGAAATAGGATATAAGGGTAGGAAAGACTACTGATTGGTGAGACCAATTCTGTCTCCTTAAATTTTATCTCACCTTTGGGACATTCTGGGTTATAGCTCTAACTCAAGTGTGAACAAAAAGCACTTTCTTTCGTTCTTAGTTTAGCAGAGAAAATTGGGAATTTTCAGTCTTCCTAAATACAAAGAACTACTGGGAAAAATAAAAAACATTATGAATAAAAGCAAATACTCCAGTTTACAAAATATATCCCTTCTATTCCATAGCTTAACATGTGCTCAGAGTTTGAGGGTTCTATGCCAACCCAATTACTGTCTGTGTGGTTATCTTTGGTCCCCAAAGTGCTTGTACAACCTTTTAGTTACTTGAGTGCTATACATTCAAGCTTCTGCCTAGTCTCCATATTGGAAATTACCATTTCACCAATTCCTAAGAAAAAGTTGTCCACCAAACATCTTTATTCTCTAAAATCATTACCAAGGAAATAAAAGGTTCATTCTTTGTTTTGATTCTTAGTTTGGATGCTATGTGCATTCTTCACACATGGGTATTCTTCAAGTGATGGACCTGTGAATAATTTCACTTTCTCCTGGGACCTCAACTTCAATAAATAAAAAATGGCTCTTCTCTGAGTACAAGTCCAACTACAAAACTAAAACAGAAGATACAACTGGCAGCTAAAGAGTCATTGCCATTTCACATAAAGTAGATGTGTAAATAAGAAATCATGCAAATAGTCAAGGAAGCATGCTGGAGAACCAGTGGAGGGAGCTGAGCAAAACTTTGCAGAAGGTGGACATACCACTAGGTCATAAAGAATGAGTTGTAACCCCACTAGCATAACTCAGCAGTTGAGCATCAGCACCCTATGATCCAGGAGTTCGAGATTCAATTTCCAGTCAGGGCACATGCCCGGGTTGTGAGTTCAATCCCCAGCAAGGGGCATGAAGGAGGAAGCCAATCAATGACTCTCTCATCATTGATGTTTCTCTCTCTCTCTCCCTCTTTCTCTCCCATCCTCTTCCTGAAATCAATAAAAATATATTAAAAAAAAAAAAAAAGAATGAGTCGCAGAGATCCTTCAGTAATTGGCATTGAAGAGCAGTCTAAGCAGAGAAAATAGCATGTAGGAAATATTGGGAACACACTTTTTTTCATTGAGGTGCTCAAAAATCATTTTATAGCAACATTCATTTAGAAAATGAATATGTTTCATATAGCTGGGACAGGGACAATTAAGAGACTAATGGAAAATCAAGTTTTATAACTTGGTTAAATTGCAATGGCTCTTTTATATAATACTCAGTAGTGTGGACTTTATGCTCTGGGCAATGTGCAAAATATAAAGCTGTTTTAGATTTTATGTGTGTGTATTTTAATTATTGTGTTTTTAAAATTTTGTATTCAATTTTGTGTTATAGAAAGATAAGTTTAGGAACTGTAATGTGTTGTGTGGAGAAATGCTTATGGTTAGTTAAGGGATAATAGCTGTAATCCACATTATTGTGGTCTGAATCAAAGAAGTAATGAAAGAAAAGAAAATATATATTTATGGTATTCAGAATGTATTAGGTAAATAAAAAAGGGTATATATAAAATTTTTGAGAGATTTATATAATATTTTGATAATATATTTAAAGGAAGGCTTCTTGTTATATAGAAATTTTGTACTCATTGTCCAAACTGCAATGATGAGGTATGAATATTTTACATTTCTAATAAATTTTGTGAGAACCCATTACATGTCGGGCATTCAAAATCAAGAATTATATATAAACCCTTACACATTAACATATTTCATATATACAGATTGCAAAAGTTGGAAATCTAAGGAATGATAGAAGTAAAACTAAAACTAAGATAAAAAAATTAGTTGCCTGGCCGGGCATGGCTCAGCGGTTGAGAATCAACCTAGTATTCAGGAGATCAGGGTTCAATTCCCGGTGGAGGCATATGCCCGGGTTGGGGGCTTGCACGAGGCAGCCAGTCAATGACTCTCTCATCATTGATGTTTCTATCTCTCTCTCTCCCCCTCTCAATTCCTCCCTCTGAAATCAATAAAGATATATTTTTTAAAAAACAGTTAAGTATAAATATAAAATCTTCCTTAAATATATCTTTTCTTGAAATATATAAAATTTATATATGTGGATATGCTTATAATTAATGTTTAGTATTATGTTCTGACATGATGTGAATTAACATATGTTTAAGTCAACTACTGATATAATGACTTGCCTTAGAATTACTGTACAGAATAAGAAAAGAGATACGCATGCTCTTTATCCACTGCAAGTAGATTTTAGCAATATGCTGCCTCACTCATTTTATGATCTATCCTCAAACTGGACTTCATCATGATGAGCCACTCTTCCAGTTCAGATGCTCTGCTCAAAGCTTCAAATACTGAATTAATGAATAAGACATGGAGTCTGTTCTTTAGGATCTTACCAAATAATGCATGAGGCCATAGTAGGGGAGGGATTGTGGAATGAGGCACAAAACCAGCCCCGTGTCCAAATCTACAAGCGAACTCTGAAAGTGATTTGAACTTTCAATATATTGTTAGGCTGGCCAAAGACTGTTGCACTTATCAAAATGTTTCTCAGGTAGGCTTGGGTTGGGGCTGGGGGTAGAGGGGCTCAATGGGGGGAAAAGGAACCTCTGTAATATTTTCAACAATAAAGATAAATTTAAAAGATGAATAGTGACTGGCATTTCTAATTGAATAGTGGCAGCAAGCAGATCTGTACGGTTTGGAATTTTCACTCTGCAAGTTGAACCAATTTCAAGTTTTCATGCGTTCGAGAGTTTGTCATGAGGTTCTGTTTAGAAGATGCCATAAGCCTAATTAGGTCAAAGAAGAATGAGAGGTATGTTGCACATCTAAAAGCAGCTCTCTTTAATGATGACAGACTTTACAGAATTGGTTACAATGACAAATATCCAGAGAAGATAAATGATTCAGTAAATCCAAATAGTCCACATTACTTGAAAAGATTCAGACTATAATTCTTAAAATGTGTTTCCCTTGAGGCAAGACCCATGTCTTTTTTATTTTAATTTTTAAATTTTATTTTTGTTTAAAATATTACAGGTGTCCCTTTTTCTCCCCGATGACCCATTCCACCCCATCCTATCCCCCTCCCCAGTCCCTCTCCCCACCATTGTCCATGTCCTTGGGTTGTGCATATATGCATATAAATTCTTTGGTTACTCTTTCCCCCTCCACCCACCCTTCCTCCTCCATCCCTCTAACATTCATTCGTCAGTCTCATCTGTGCTTCCATGTCTTTTTAATCTTTGCATGATCTAGCACATGCATATAGAGAAGACCCTTCTGGAAAGAAAAAATATAAGACATTAATATTATCCAAAATATGAACATGTCATTTATTTCATACATCCTGACTAGCTTTGGTGTATTAATTTCATATTATTGTAATAGATATATAAATGCAGTTTTGTTGTGCAGTCTATGATTAGAAAACATTAACTAGATACTAAGTGCATTTTTTTCTTTACTGCTGGTACTTATCCCATGGCAAAGTTCAGTAAAATTATTTGTTTATTTAGTTAAGTTTAACTTCGATTAGCTTCTTAAGATCAGAAATAAATTTATCTATGCCAAGTGAAGTATGCAAAATATACCGCATTTCTTCCCATTTGAGATTTCTTTGTCCATATTGAAACTGTCAACATACAGTTTTTACAAGTCCTCTGAGGCTTCTGGACTGGGAATATAGAAGTTAGAAGTAAGTAGTTAAGTAATGATTAATATCCAAGTATAATTTCTATGGTTTCAAGAGTCTCACTATACTACTGTTTCATTGCTCATATCCCATTGATTTTCTTAGTTTCCTTCTATTTTTGCCCTTATTAATGTCAGTTCACACATATAATTTATGTTAAAAATGTGATCACTTGAAGAAGTTCAGGAAATGCTGTTTTTCGTACATGAAATATGAGCAAATGATTAGTCCCTTCAGTTTCTACAAAGAAGTCATGTACCAACGCTTCTCATAAGAATCTGGCAGATCTCAGTAATGCACCTTTGTTGTTTATTGAATATTTCATTATGTATGAATATATGTTCTAACTTTGTTTGCCAGTCTGCTTCCTTTTGCTAAATTTCACAATCTTGAAGGTTTCAAGACTTGGAAACAACGCTCTGTTGAGATTTGTGACTATCATCTGTCTGGTTAGAATTATTCATAGATCTTACAAGAATATCAGCAATGTATTATTATAACCATCAGTCAGGATAGACATTAAACACTTTCGGCAGCCGAGATCACTGTGCCAGATGGTACTTCAGGAACAATAGGCAATGCACTTCAAAGTGCCAAACATTTGTTCTGTGCCATTTTAACTTAGTGCTGGTAGAAGAATAAAATAAAGCAGAAGTACCTATGGGAACAAAACTCCTAGATGTGGTTTTTCTAGCTCAAGGCTCTCTTGTTTACATATAAGGACAAATCAATCCTTCTATTTAGAAATATATATTGTCTAACATACACTTATCTGTAAAGACCATTAGTTTACTAAAATGTATTTCTCTTTCTGCTACTATAGCCCAAGGATTTTATTAAGGTGATATTTCATACTTTAATAAGAGGCTACTTTTGGAACAACATGAGCTTAATTTACATTAAAATAACAAGGTGCCTGTGATGGATTATTTAGAAACTAAGTGATAAATGGTTACTAAATGATGCATAATAATGGATAAATGTTATTTGTACATTAAAACTTTAATTATATCTTATAGCCACCTGTGTTTCCCAGGATATGCAGAATCTCTGAAGGTGTCCAAAAGACAAAAGTAGATTTTATGGGGTCAAGATTGATTTCTCACCTGGCAATGGAAGCTCTCAATCCTGTCATTCTAATAAATAGAAATTACATTAACTCCTTACATTCTCCAGCTTATTCTACAAAATCAATTGTGTTGTTCATTCAATATCTTCACTGTTATGCAAACAGCCCCCATAAACTTTCTTTATGTTGAAAGTATTACAGATGTCCCCCTTTTTTCTCCCATTGACCCCCTCCACCCTGCTCCTACCCTTTTGATTTAACACAAGAAACATCGCATAATATTGGGGACAAGAGAATCATCATTAGTAAGTAGTTGTACTAACAGACTTCAAATGACTGTTTAATGAAGATAAATAATCTCCAATTTAATAAAATAAAAATGTATCTTATTGACAATTTAGGCAGTGTCACATATGGTATAAAGCATATATATATATATATATATACATATATACACATATTTATGTATGTATATCTATAGATATATGTATATATGTAGACATATACATTTGTGTATTATATATATATGTATGTATATATATAAAGATATAGAAATACTAATTAGAGTAACTAGAAATGTCACCATACATTTGTACACTACATGGACTTCAAATTATGTTCTATAAATATTTTTATGGACTATAAGTATCTTTTTTATCAAACTTTAGAGAGAACAAGGGCAAGGCTCATTAAATGTTCTCATTTCTTAATTTCTTTAAATTGATTTTTAGAGAGAGAGGAAAGGATAGGGATAGAGAGAAAGAAACATCAATGAGAAAGAAACATCATTGATCGGCCGCCTCTTGCATGCCCACTACTGGGAATGGAACCCACAGCCGAGGTATGTGCCTTGACCAGGAAACGAATCTTGACTCCTGGTTCATGGGTAGCTGCTCAACCATTGAGACACACCAGCCAGGCTCATTTTTTAATTTTTGTTGCTTTTCTACATCTATAGTTTGCTTCATGTTAAAAATTATCAATTCATAATATAGTTATAGTAATTTTTAAAAATTCAAAAAAAAAATCTAAAGAAAAAAATTACAATTGGTTCCACAACTGAAAAGTAATTGTTGGAAGCATTGATGTTATAATATTGGCATTTTGGGGGACTCAGAAATAATGTAATACTGTACCACTCATCTGCCTTCCTCACGATCATTCTGAAGTATTAAAACATATAAGGAAATAACATTGGAAACAGGATTTTTTATTTTATTATCTGTGTTTTCACTAAGCCATATCTCTCAGAATGTATTGGAACATATATTGTCAGAACCAACAGATATAGAAGCAAAGAAATAAAAATCCCCTTTGGATACATTATTTGCAAATATTATTTCCATTCTACATATTGTCTTTTTGCTTTTTTTTTTTTTTTAAAATATATCTTTATTGATTTCAGAGAGAGAAAAGGAGAGGGAGAGAGAGAGATAGAAACATCAATGATGAGAGAGCCATTGATCGAGCCCACAACCTGGGCATGTGCCCTGACCAGTAATCAAACCCCAATCGCCTGGATCCTAGGTCGACGCTCAACCGCTGAGCCACGCCTGGCCGGGCTCTTTTCGCTTTTTTTAATCATGTTCTTTGGAGCAGAAAGTTTTTACTTTTGATGACTCCAACTTAACTGTATTTTTCTTTTGTCACATTATTAATCTCTGTGTTTAGGAGACTTGCATTTACTTCTTTTAATAGGTGTATTAGTTTAATATATCTGCTGTCTTCAATTTACACTGGTAAAAATATCAAAAATTAAGTCAAACCAGGAAGACTTCATTTACTCTCTCACATTCCTGTAAGGAAAGTGAAAACACTTAGGCTTCTCATTGCCAAGGCCCCAGTTATGTAAACATGATATAGCATAGTCATAACATATGCTGTGTTAGTTGACTAATGTCTGACCCATCATTGGCTGAGAGCCACTATTGTCTTGTGTCCTATAAGACTGACCCAGTACTTTCATCGGTGTGGATTGTTCCCCTGCGGCACAGTTTGTCCCCCAGGGGTGCGGTCTGTCCCCTGGGGTGAGGGTTTGTCCCCCATGTATGCCTGACTGGCCGCCACCTGGAGAGAGTATGGGTTTGTCTATCCCGTACGTTTGGCCTGCCACAGCCAAATAAAGGAAATGTCTCATCCTTCTTGGCACAACGGTCTTCTTTGGGTTGTCTGGATCTAGAGTGAACCTACCTGGCCATGATCCTTGGCACTACAATTGGTGAGACCCCTACACTTGGCTTGATCTTTCACATTACAATTCCCTGCAAACATAATCTATAAAATTCTGGCTATTTAAACCATACTAAACAGCAGTCTGAAGTTTTGTGGCGATGCTGCTGCAGACTCAAAGATATTTAGGGCTGTCTGTAGAAATTTGGTCAGGTAATTGGGCTTGAATCAGAAAGAACTGTGTATTTTTTTTTATTATTATTTAACACATTTTCTTTATTTTTTTATTTATTTTTTTAAGTTTTTTTATTGTTTAAAATATTACAGATGTCCCTTTTTCTCCCCAATGACTCGTTCCACCCCATCCCTTCCCCCTCCCCAGTTCCTCTCCCCACCATTGTCCATGTCCTTGGGTTGTGTATATAGGCACATAAATTCTTTGGTTACTCTCTCCCCCTCCACCCACCTGCCCTCCTCCAACCCTCTGACATTCATCAGTCTCATCTATGCTTCCATGTCATTGAATCTATTCTGTTCATCAGTTTATTAAGTTCTTTAGATTCCACGTATAAGCGAGATCATGTGATATTTGTCTTTCGCTGCCTGGCTTATTTCACTTAGCATAATATTCTCCAGGTCCATCCATACTGTCCCAAAGGGTATGAGATTCTTCTTCTTTACAGCTGCGTAGTATTCCATGGTGTAAATGTCCCACAGCTTTTTTATCCACTCATCTACTGATGGGCACTTGGGCTGTTTCCAGATCTTAGCTATTGTAAACTGTGCTGCTATGAACATAGGGGTACATATATCCTTTCTGATGAATGTTTCAGGATTCTTAGGATACATTCCTAGGAGTGGAATCACTGGGTCGAACAGCAGCTCCATTTTTAATTTTTTTGAGGAACCTCCATACTGTTTTCCATAGTGGTTACACCATAGTTTGAGGATATCAGATAGGTGGTTTAAGGGTTTCTTGGGGGATGTAGAACTTGAGGGCTGGAGAAATGGAATGCTAAGTGGTGAGAGTTTTTGGTAAAGAGTCTGAAAACCTAGTAGCAATGCTTTTGAAACATGAAAAATTCTAAAGTAACGATAAAAAATATATTTGTTGAATAAATGAATAATAAAATGCATTAATAAACTTTAAGTTGCCCACTCCATTGTCTCTAAAATTACTCCAAGCACTAAAGAAATGAAGGAAGGGAGGTGGGGAGGGAGCAAGGGACTGGAAAATAATTTCACTTAGGGTTTATGTTTTATATGGGTGATAATTTTGGAGATTCTGAAGGAACAGTGTAATATGTTCAAGAGTCAAATACCCTCCTTGCTATATTTTTAAATAAGATTTGATTTCAGAAATGTGTTCAATTCATAAAGCCAAATTAAAACCTCTCCAACTTTTTTTTTTTTCCTGTTGAGTATACATTTTCATATTTTGGTGTGGTAGACAAAAATTGTGCCCTTGTTCAACACTCCCAATGTCACCACCCGTGTATAACTATTACATTATATGATAACAAAAACGTTGAATATGTAACTAGGTTTCTAATCAACTGGCCTTAGGAAAGGAGATTGTCCTAGATTATCTAGGTGAACCCTTAAAGGAAGAAACAAAAGTCAGAAAAAGAAACCAGTGAAGCGTGGTAGAAAGGGATGTCAGAGAGATTCTACACTTGAAAAAGACACACTGTTGCTTACTTGAAGATGGAGACAGCCTTGTGGAACATGTGAGAAAGGAATAAATTTTGCTAATAATCTGTGACTGTAGAATAGAAGCCAGAGTCCCAGATGAGAAGAGAAGCTCCAACTGAAACCTTGATTTCAGCCTCATCAGGTCTTGAGGGGACACTCCAAACATGCTGTGTTGGATTTTTATCCTACAGAAACTGAGATGATGATAAAAGAGCATCATTTCATGATGTTAAATGTATGGTAATTTGTTTTATAGCATTATAAACTAATAGAAATGGTACAAATGGCAATGGTTAGAAATGCGTTTTTAATTCTAGTGGAGAAAACTCTCTGACAACTTTCACCTAATGGTGTAAATATCTTCATTGATATAAGTAGTGAGATCTTTGCCTGAGAATTAGAACATGTAGATGAATGAGATCAAAGTCTGATAATTTTTCTCTGCTTATTGAATACCAAGGAGCTAGTGAGGTGTCCTGCCATACACCGAGATTGTCTTATCACTATAGATAAAAGCCATGCAAATCCAGATGACTGTATTTGTACAATTGTAAGATAATCTGTTACTCTGGTCACAGTGTTTAAAACACAAAGCATTTGCCCAACCTAGACCAAAATGCCTTCTGGAGAACTGGAAAAATAACATTCACTCCAGGTTTGGAATGATGAAAGTACAAAAACACAAAAATTGTGACAAATTCTGTTTTTTATTATGGCTGGATTTGTAAACAGAAAAATTAGTCTACAAGGACATTGAAAAATATATAAATCTATTTAGAGAAGCAAAGATGGAAGATAGAGAGAACACTGCTTATATATCCTGTGGTTGTTCAAATTTAAGTTCAAGTACATTTCTAAGGCCTGACATAGTGTTCTACAAGGTAGTCCATGCACTGAGGGGACTAGTAAAAGAGAGGAATATTGTCACTAATGGAATAGTGCACTTTGATATAGGGAGATATACCCTCAGAAACTGTTCAATAACACCAACAAAAAAGTAGAAATGTACAGAATCAAATTTATATTATTCCCACAAAAGGGAAATGACTTAAATCAAGAAGTTGAGCATATAAAGATCTCCAGAAAGCAGCTATGACCTTCCAAAAGAGGAAAAGCATGGAGAGTCTTCAGAGAAAGGAACCTCTGAGAAACATAGGGTTTAGGTGCTAGATTAGACGATGGGCATAGAGGTCAGAGTTTTGCAAGTGGTCATGTAGGCTATGAGTTACTAATCAGGTTTCACAATCTGTGTGGATTTCTGAACGGGATAAGTGTATGGGATGTTGGTTCAGAGCCCAGGTCCCTGAGTAAGACAGATTATAGTTAGTTGTGAGAGGGACAAACATGTAGAGGCTGCCTGGCAATGACAAGCTAAAAATCAAAACAATTATTACAAGATGAATTAATAAAAATACTTTAACTTTGTGGCACTTGCAGAAAATAAGGAAAGTTGGTATGAAGCATATAAAAAATTTTAACGACATATATTTTAAATATTTTAAAAGTTTATACCAACACATATATACAAAAATGAGTCATATACTGACGTTTTGGTCAAATATAACTTAGTTTCCTTATAATTTATTAAATACAAATATATTCAGAATATTTTAGTGAAAGGTTAATTGCAAAGAAAATCAATGTCTATCACTATAATTATTTTTCTCTATGCTTTATTTGTTAAGAAACAATTAACAAAATTTCTCTAGATTTATGGTGACTGTTAATTTATCATCCAAACAAAGACACTCTTAAGAAATAAAAAGTGTGCTTAAAACAATTAACAGGTACTAATTGACTTATTCAGGGACAGAATGAGAATATTTAAGCAAATCTTAAATGTTAGTTTATAATTACTTGGTGGAAATGAGAAAAATTTCATAATAGCTTCCCGATTATTCAAGTCATTTTAATACCACCCCCATTCCTTAACATCCACCATCTTCATTGAAAACCATACACCATGACTATGATCAAGTTTTATAGAGGGGAAAAAAATTGTCATCTTTTAAAGTGGTGAAATGCAGAGGGAGTAAGAAAGGATTCTGTGAAGGTAGAAGCTGAAGTCTTTCTTATCAGCTCTTGAACTTCAGATCATCTACTCTCCCAAAAAAACACCTTTGACCCCAGAAAGTCAGTGTCCTATACCTGGAATGTATGAGACCTCAGAGCTTCCTAGAATCTAATAGGATCACAAGTGCAGACATTTTTTCCCCTCTACACTATGAATAAAAATGTAACAGTTATACCACCAGAACCTTAGAAAGGAACAAAACATTGATTAAACTGAGCCCTCAAAGGTAAACTGTTCTTGGGGTACCAGGCCTCCTGGCATACTGGAGTGGATAAGAAGCTCAATAAGTTCGCTGTTGTCTCCTCCCTGGCTCTAGAGCTGAAAGAAGGCATGAAGATTGGACAAGAGAGAGCCCTTCTTCATGTGTCTGGACAGGCCCTGGCACCTGCCTGATAAACAAAGTCAGCCATAGATCCTTGTCTTGTGCGCCTTCCAGCTACCACAAAACACAACATAAATCACCCAACATCAGGACCTAATTTACAAACCTCAAGCTAACTAAAATAAAATAAATTAATAAAATAATCAAACACAAAAGTCTGTTTTTTCTCTAGGCTCCAGTGGGAGTTTGGGGAAGTCACAGTTATACCATGCCTGTGTTCCCCACCTTGGATTAGAATCAACTATGATTGATAAACGAGTGCAGATGGGCATCAAAATGTTATCTGAAAGGAGTGTGTCCCTTCTCTTCTGGTGGCTCCTAGGAGTAAGCTTCTTGGTGTACCTCTGAAATAAACATTTCCAGAGGCTTCCACAAGAGGATGAGATATAGTAGAAAGTTTTATTTATTTCCATGGAATTACACTCCTAGGTTTCCAAAGTCCCATTTCCCTTAGTCCAGTAATAAAAGAAGTATAGCTGGGGTTTCAATAGAGCTAAAAGCAGAGTCAGTGTCCAGAGTTTCCCTTTCATGTTGGAGCCAGGTTCAGTTATGCATCAGGCTATCTTAACATGTATTTCTCTACTGCAGCCCATTAGTCCATTGCATGTGGGGTCCACATGGCCATAGGCCACAGGGGTGAATCCAAGAGAGTAGGAGCAAAAGAGCCCCACAAACCAAGAGTCAAGGGTAACAGGAGAGCAAATTCCTTTGTTTAGGGGATTATATATTCTCAAATATTTCCACCCTTGAAGTGGCCACACCCATTCTGGACTAACATCTCTGTCCCCAGGTGTGATTGATAGACAAGTACCTTCACTAGTCATACTAACTTAACTGAGCATAGGTCTATCTTTCCCTTGTTGGATCCCTCCTCCACTTTTTTGCAGGGAACATGTCTATAATATCTAGCCTTCCCTTTGTTCCTTTCTTGTTATTGATAACTAGTTAATTACAATGGTATCAAAAGTATCATATATTTTACAAAACACATAAATATTCCAGAATGAAGTTTAGATGTGCAGTAAAAAAAGGCCTGCACCCCAAATTCGAAAAACATTTTTACACAACTAGGTCAATGATTAATCTCTGCATGAGGGTCTGTCTCTGTTAAAGTCAGGCTGACCAGAATGTATCCCTATATGTACAAAACCCCCAAAGGGAAGGAGGGTGGAGAAAGCTGTTACACAGGCCAGTTATTTCTAATATTCAGTGATCAGATAATTAAATCTACTTGAAAAATGAAAAAAATAATGGATGGAGCAAAGGGGTAAGGGTGTGAAGAGAAAATTCATTATAGGTATGTGGATGATACATTCTCCCAGCATCCCACTGCTACCTCGGTCTAACATTTAGTAATCAGTAACCTAGATATTGAAATTTAAGAAAGGTGACATACAAATGCCTTAAATAATTAAGAATATATGTAATAAGAAAATCACAGTGCTTAAAGATCCTATTGAAAGACATAATTTCAATAATAAGACATAACTTGAATAATATTAAATGTTTTTATTGCAATATAACAAATTTAAATGTAGCAGTTTAAAACTGTTTCATTTATTATCTCAAAATTACCCTCTTTATGCCTTCTAGCACCATTCATGATAACTTTATGATTTCTGAGAAAGTTAGGGACCAGTGAGACTTCATTTGCATATCTTGTTTATGCAGATAACATACTCAGACCCAAGTTCTTTCTGCAGATATTTACACTAAGAAAAAAATCAACCAATTGAAAATGAGAGCTTGGTTCTAGGTAAAGCCATCTTACAAGAGAAGGCTTTGACATCAAATATCTGCAGCACTGTCATATTGATATGGAACCTCTACATTCTCAACATCTTTCACCAAGGCAAAGGTGAAAAGTAGGAGAAAGAGAAATTGGTGACATCTGTTTAACTTTACTTTTATTATACCAAATAAATAGCTTCCCCCTTCATTTTATTGTACAGAAAATAATTACATAATTAGGTTGAACCATAAAAGTGAGATAGAGATAAATAAAATACATCTGTGAATTAAATTAGATCACATAAACCATCCTGAAAAAGACCATTTAGTATTTAATAAAGTATTTAATTTTTTTATTAAGACCAGGCTTTGTACAAAGAAGTCTGGAAAAGAGATAATCTTGGTTCAAATTCAAATGTAGAATTTGAATGTAGAGTGTGTAAATTACTGGAGTCTAAGAAACCCTCTTTTTAAAATAAATCCAATTTTAGAAGTGTTTTATAGAAAAGTTGTGAAGATAGTCTAGAGAGTTCCCATATACACTGAACACAGTTTCTCGTATTGCTAATACCTTGTAAAATATTAACTGAGGTGTGTTAAAAATTTTAAGAGTTTATTTGAACAGAATCAATTTGAGTTAGGGAGAGTCAAATGGGAAGTGGTTAAATGAGTTCCAACAACAGGAGCTCCCAGAGACATTTACATAGAAAGACAGAAGCAAAGTAAGAAAGTTATGATGGGCTATAGCTTAAAGCCTAGATGGCTATTTTTAATTGGTTGTCCTTAGGTTTCAATTGTATAACCTTGAAGTATTTGCAGGCATAGATTTTGATTTGCTCACATGGGTCACCAGGACATTAAAGTCACCTTAATCTAATGGTATCTATTTCATTAACACCTCCTACACTGGTATAGTATATTTACCACAACAAAACATCCAATATGACTAGATTTTTAGTAAAGTCTATATATTTTCTTAGCTTTTACCTGTCTTAATTCTGTTTCAAGATCCTATCCAGGGCAGCACATTACATTTAGTCATCATGTCTGGTAGGTTCCTTTACATTGTGAACATTTCTTAGATTTTCATTATTTTTTGATGACCTTGACAGTTTTGAGGAATACAAGTAAGATACTTTGTAGAACATTCATCGTTGGGATTTTTTTCTGATGTTCTCTTGGTTAGGCTGCAGTTATAGGCTATTAGAAGGAAGACCACAGAGATAAGGTTCCATTCTTATCTCATCATATCAAGTGTACATGCTATCAAAATGATTTAGCACTGTTGACATTAAACTTAATCACCTGACTGAAATAATGTTTGTCATATTTCTGTACTATAAAGTGATTCTTTTCCCTGCCCCCTTTATAGTGTACTCTTTGAAAGGAACTCACTATGAACAGCTCACACATAAAGAGTAAGAGGTATGCTCCATCTCTTTGATGGAGGAGTATCTACATAATTTTTTTGGAATTCTTTTACTAAGGTTATTTATTTATCTATCTCCTTTATTCACTTATTTGATCATTTATTTCTATCAATATAAGTTAATGGACATTTTTATACTTTGGGTCATAATTTAGTATTACATTATTTATGTTGTGCTCAAATTGTTCCAGCTTTGGTTACTGATAACACTTCCAGTTAGCACCCATGTTCCTTGACATAATGCCATAATAGTGCTTTTAATTTTTAGCACTTTCTTACTTTTTGGTAAAATAAGATTCTCCAGGGTCATGTAACATTCTTTCCACTCATTTCCAAAGTTACTTAGGTCAGCACCATGGTTACATCAAACTTTTGCAATGCAGCAAGATTCATTTGACACAGTCCACATTCCATTCTGGGATCTCCTTATCCCCTAGATGACTTTTTAAAATTTGCAGACACTATAATTCAACTCTGTGTTCTGTAAAGTTCTGTGAGTTTTGACAAATTTATAGTATCTAGTATCTGTCATCCAGTATCATACAGACTTCCACCCCCCCAAAAAACTAATCTGTGCTTTATCTGTTTAAGTTGTATACCACCCCATACCCTTGTAAATCACTACTCTATTGATAGGTTCAATAGTTTTGCATTTTCCAGAAGCATATAAATGGAATCATACAGCATGTAGCCTTTTCAGACTGGCTTCTTTACTTATCAACCACAACAGGACTCAATAGTAATTTTGTGTGGTTTGACAAATATTTCATTTTAATTGCTGAATCACATTTCATTGTTTTAATGTTCCACAACTTATTTGCCTGTACAATTATGGATTGGCCTAAATGGCCATTTCAATTGCTTCCAGTTTTTGGTGATTAAGACTATGGTTGCTATAAATATTCATTGGTAGGATTTTTGTGTGGGCATATGTTTTAAAATATGTTGGATAAACATGGAGAATAACAGTTGCTGTATCTTATGTTAGGCAAGTTTTCCTGTTAATTTACATCCTCACCAGCAACTGATATTGTGAGGGTTTTTAATTTTTTTTTATTTTAACCATTCTAATAGGTATTTATTGATAACTCATTATTTTAATTTGCAGTTCCCTCAAGCTAAATGATGTTGAGCATATTTTCATATGCTTGTTTAATACCCATCTATCTCTTTTGCTGTAGTGTTTATGTGGATCCTTCATGTATTTTTTTTTTTTTTTTTTTTTAGAGTGGTGTTCAAGAATTTGTTGTATATTTTGAATACAAGTCTGCTACATAATGTTTAAATATTTCTCCCAGTAGTGACTTGTCTTTTCATTGTCTTAATGGTGCTTTTTACAGAGCAAACAATTTAAACTTTAATAAAGCCCATATAATTTTTTATTCACAAATTGTTCTTTTATTATTGTATCTAAACACTCATCCCCAAAACCAAGGTCACATAAACTTTATCCTGTTTCTTGTAAAATTTTTAGTTTTTCATTTTAAGTATATGCTCAATAGTGACAATTTTTAGGTAAGGTATCACCTATGTTAATTTTTAATTTTGCATGTGTATGTTCAAGTGTTCCATAACATATTATTGAAGACTTTTCCTTTCTCTACTGAATTTTATTTTGGCTTCTGTCAAACAAAAACAAAAAAATACAGCAAAAAACATTTTTACCATTCTACTTCTGGGTTCTCCATTCTATTACATTTGTCTTTGTATCTCTTATTTCCTCCTTAAAATGGGACGTTGATTGTTTTAGCTTTATATTAAAACTTGAACTCCAGGAGTTGAGTCCAGCAACTTTGTTTTTCTTCTTTAGTAATTTTTTGTTTATGCTAAATCTTTTTCCTTTCCATAAAAATTTTATAATTAGTTTATCAATATCTACAAAATAACCTGATGAGATTTTGATTGGTATGGCATTGGATCTATAGATCCAACTGAGAAGAATTAATATCCTAATGATATTGAATGATGTGATTCATAAACATGATATCTCTCCATTTATTCTGTTCTTTTACTTTTTATCAGTATGTTATTGTTTTTTTCATATACATCCTGTACATACTTTGTTAGGTTTATACTTAGGCATTAGGTATAAAAATAATATTTAATGTCCTCTTTAGAAGTGTCTATTCAGGTCCTCTGCCCATTTTTAAATTAGGTTGTTTATTTCCTTTTTGTTGAGTTGTATGAGTACTTTATATATTTTGGAAATTAACTGCTTATCAGATGTATCATTTGCAAATATGTTCTCCCATACAGTGGGTTCCCTTTTCATTTTGAGGCTGATTTATTTTGCTGTGCAGAAGGTTTTATATTTGATACAGTCCCATTTGTTTATTTTTTCCTTTCTTTATCTTGCCCTAGGAGATGTATTAGTAAAAAGTCTGCTATGTGAGATGTCCAATATTTAGTTACCTAAATTTTTTTTTTTTTTTTTTAGAATTTTTATGGTTTCACAACTTACATTTAAGTCTTTTATCCATTTTGAATTTATTCTTGTGTATGGTGTAAGTTGGTGGTTTAATATCTTTTTTTACATGTACCTGTCCAATTTTCCTAAAACCATTTAATGAAGAAACTCTTTACTCCATTATATGCTCTTTCCTCCTTTGTCAAATATTAATTGAGTGTAATGGCTTGGATCGATTTCTGGGATCTCTGTTCTGTTCCATGGCCAAAAGACATATGAAAAAATGCTCACAGTCACTAATCATTAGAGAAGTGCACATTAAAATGACAATGAGGCACTGCCTCACATCTGCCAGAATGACTACCATTAATAAATCAAAAACAAATGCTGGTGAGGATGTGGAGAAAGATGAACCCTGGTACACTGCTGGTGGGAATGCAGACTGGTAAAACTGCTGTGGAAACAGTGTGGAGTTTCCTCAAAAAATTAAAAATGGAACTGCAATTTGACCCAGTGATCCCACTTCTAGGAATATATCCTAAGAATCCAGAAACATCGATCAGAAAGATTATATGCACCCCTATGTTCATAGCTGCATTATTTATAATAGCTAAGATCTAGAAACAGCCCAAGTGCCCATCAATAGATGAATGGATTAAAAAAACCTGTAGTACATTTACACAATGGAATACTATATAGCTGTAAAATAGAAGGATCTCTTACCCTTTGAGACAGCATAGAGGGACCTGGAGGATATTATGCTAAGCAAAATAGCCCAGTAGAAAAATACAAATATCACATGATCTCACTTATATGTGGAATCTAATGAGCAGAATAAACTGATGAACAAGAAAGATCCAGAGACATTGAAGCATGCAACAGACTGATGTCTTTCAGAGGGAAAGGGGGTAATGGAGAGATTAACCAATGAACTTATATGCATATATGCATAGTCCATGGAGAGACAATAGTGAGGAGAAAGCCTTGGGAGGGGGTGAGAGCAGGGTGGAGGGGGTCAATTGGAGGAAGAAAAAAGAGAACATCTGTAATACGTTCAACAATAAAGATAAATTTAAAAAATAATAATAATAAAATTTAAAAAGTAATTTTCAGCCTCTCAGATTTTCTTTAAAAATAATTATTTGGGAGTTTTTTGTTTGTTTGTGTGTGTTTTAAAAATATATTTTTATTGATTTCAGAGAGGAATCGAGAGGGAGAGGGAGAGAGACACATCAATGATGAGAGAAAGTCATTGATCAGCTGCTTCCTGCACGCCCCCTGCTGGGGATTTAGTCAGCAACTGGGGCATGTGCCCTGACTGGGAATTGAACCATGATCTCCTGAATCATAGGTCAGCGCTCAACCACTGAGTCACACAGGCTGGGTGAAAAGAATTATTTGTTATATCTAACCACATGAAGATACAGCTTAGAATACTGTACTTCAACACCGTCGTTCTTTTCCTAACTTCTTTTGTTATATAGTTTTTAATCAATAGCCAGTTGACATGAATACCATGGTTGCTTCATTCTGGAGGGAAGTTAACTGTTGCTATGCCCATTTCCCTTACTAAATGTCAATCAATAGATAGGGTGTCTCACATTAGGATCATGTATTTTTATTTTAATAACCATAGTGTTTAAGACACAGGTTATGCTGAAGTAAAAATAATAATTCTTAGTTTATTTTTATTTCCATCATTGATTACTTGTTTCTAAATGCTCCAATTCAGTCACCCCTTGCTCTTTCATTAAACCATAACACATTGTTAAGTCTACATTTATTAAAATATTTTGAAAGATAGTAATTCTACTCCATATATCATAATCCAAGTTTGGCTCAGTTACTTGTGATTTTTCTAATAATGTTTAACAGTTTTGTCGTTGACATTAGAATTTATTTTATAGTTGTAGAAAGTTTAAGCACCCAATATTCAGGCTCTTATTTTCAGATATTAAAATAAAATAATTGCATGGGATGATCAAAGATGTGTGAACCAGAAATTAAAAGGAAAATAAAAATTTAATTACAAAGAAAAAAATCATTTCACAAATTTCTTTATTAATTTTTTCAATTACTGTTTACTTTCTGTATTATTCTGTATCTGTTTAAAATGTGCAGTATAATGACTAGACAATCATGAACTTTACAGAGTGGCCTCTGTCTGTCCCCAGATATTCCAAGAACCCACCTTGTCCCATACATAATTATACAATATTATTGACTATATTCCCTATGCTGCAATTTACATCTCTGTGACTATTCTATAACTACCAATGTTCCCCAACACCTTCCCCTTGGTCAACAATCAGTCTATTCTTTGTATCTATGAGTCTGTTTCTATTTTATTGTTCTTTAGTTGTTTTGCCTTTTATAATTCAAATAGGACATGTTTGCTACTCTCAAAATGACTTAATTCAAAGTTTAAAGGAGGAAATTCACAAAGGAAAGTTTTGCTTTTATTATACAATGTTTGTTTCTTCTCTGATAATAGGTTATAAAGGTGAAGGTTCTCTTTTTCCCATTCATTAGCTATATGAGTTACAAAATAACAAGAATAATATAAGCTTAAAACCTAGCAATGGATTGATATATTCTCCTTGGAAAGCTAGAAGTTGTTATTTTATAAAATTTTTTCATAACTATGCAATTCATCAAGATAGAATGCAGTAATGCAGATGGAATTTGGGCAATGCAGATGGAGTATAGCCATTAGGAAGCAATCAAGCCATTCCCCTTATAATTTAATGTGATTCCCTCAAGGTTTTATTTTTAGGCTGTGGGAGCCTTTCAACCCCTTTTGTTCAAGTCTTCTTTAAAGACTTTATGAGCTTTATGAGCTTTTTACTCCGTCTTTGGAAAACTAATCAGTTTTCCTTTTTGAAAACTGCTAGTGAAGGAAATGAAACTTTTCATAAGCCAATAACTCTAATTATGCTCTCTTTTCAATCTATCAGTTGCATTGAACTAACTTTCATTTCCTAAGCTCAGGTTTGATAGATGAATATAAAATTATTTATCAGGACAATGATGACTAAAATTGAATTCCAAGAAGTAAAGTGATATAATTTATTTGTCATGATTTGTGGCTCAAAATTATGTTTAAAAACTATTTACAAATGTTCACAATTAGATGAATTAACTGCTTTATAGCAAACATTTTAAAACAAATAGCAAACATTGAATTACTCACGAGTTTAAAAATGTTTTTCTTCACCTCAGCCTTAGCACCAAAACTAAAATATTACACATGTGAAGATTTCTGACTGAGGGTTCTAAAAATAATTGCAAAATTAATTTATAGGAGTTAAGTGCCTACATAATAAGAGCTAATTTGAAACTTTATGCCTTTAGCTATTACAGTAAGTGTGTGTAATGTTGATAAAGCCATTGAGGTTTTGGGCTGATAAATATTAGGAGCTGGGACTGTATTCCTGATACTTTTTCAATTTACTGAAACATCATTCAGATTACCTACACATATTAATTTAATAAACTACTGGCAAACCACATAATTTAAGAATTTCACTATAATGTGGTAACTACTTGATTCCTATATGAGTAATTAGAAAGGATTGGAGCACTATGGCAAATAAATCCATCTTATAGATATAACTTTTTTTTTTTTTATAATGAACCTACAAAGCCTGTAGCACAAGAAGATGACCTGGATGGTAATGGTGATGATGTGTTTAAAGACTTTAGTTGAGTGGTTTTTAGAGAAAATAAACACATTGGGAATGTGTTTTAAAATGTATAAAAGAGAAGCAGACATATTGGTTTACTGAACATAGAATTTAATTTTATAAGATTTTGAAACTAACATTTGTAAAGATAAAATAGATATTTATTACTAGACTGTCTCCAGACCAGGATTCCCAAAGGTGCGATATTTATTATTAACAGATTTTAATTTCCTATTATTTATAAAGCTATTATATGCCACATTGCCTAACAAAATGTGAACAAGAGCCTTTTTCACACTCATTTTTTAAATACTCACCTGAGGATATAATTCTATTGTTTTTAGAGAGAGAAGAGTAGCGAGGGAAAGAGAGAGAGAAACATCAATGTGAGAAAGAAACACTGATTTGTTACCTCCCTATGCAGCCCAAACAGGGATTAAACTCACAACTTGGGTATGTGCCCCAGCCAGGAATCAAACTCACAACATTTCAGTGTATAATACAATGCTCCACACTGGCCAGGGCATACTCATTTTAATGTTGATGTTAAGTATAATTAACATAAAACCTTGGTCAGTATCATGAAGTCTAAACTAAAACACAAGAAATGAATTAAATTGGGTTTAAAGTTGCAACTAAAGGGAAAATGTATTTCCAAAGAACAGCATTCTATATATTAAAATTATACACTATTAGAAAAGTCACAAATGACTGTTTCATGGATATCCTTTATCAGATTGAGAATATTTCCTTCTGATCTTAGTTTGCACAGCATTTTTTATGGTGAATAATATTCAATTTGGGAAAGTGCATTCTGCAACTATTGAGAAAACAGTTTCTTTGTTTAATATCATTACTTACATTGATTGCTTTCAAATGCTCTCCAACTGCATTCCTACAATGAAATTCAATGACATTAATTACTTCCCTTTTTTAAAACTGGTGCTCTTCACTTTTAAAATTTTATTTTTTTTAGTGTGGATTCTACAAATTTTCTTTTTTAAATTAAATGTATTTATTTTCTTTTTAAAAATATGTCTTTATTGATTTCAGAGAGAGAAAGAGAGAGGGAGAGAGATAGAAACATCAATGATGAGTCATTGATCGGCTGCCTCCTGCGTGCCCACTACTGGGGATCAAGTTCACAACCCAGGCATGTGCCCTGACCAGGAATTGAACCACGACCTCCTGGATCCTAGGTCGATGCTCAACCACTGAGCCATGCCTGGCCAGGTTAAATTAAATTTATTAAAGTAACAGTGATTAATAAGATTATATAGGTATCAAGTGTATATTTCTATGATACATGATCTGTATATTGCATTGTGGGACCAAAACCCAAACTCAAATAATCTTTCCTCACCACATATTTGACCCCAATATCACTCTGAATGCTTCTGATCTTGTCTAAAACTTTATTAACCAACGAGTGTCTAAATTTATCAAATATACTATTTAGTACATTGCCTTTCTTGTAATTTTGTTTGTAGAGTTTAGAGTAATGGTTCTGCTGGCATCTGAAAATCAGTTTGGGTTTGTATCTTCCTCTAATATTTTCTGTAAAAGTATACATGGAATTGTTATTATTTTTTCCTTATATATTTTATAGGGCTCATTATAAAGTCAATCAGCC
Organism: Miniopterus natalensis; assembly: GCF_054644295.1. Classification (NCBI taxonomy): domain Eukaryota; kingdom Metazoa; phylum Chordata; class Mammalia; order Chiroptera; family Miniopteridae; genus Miniopterus; species Miniopterus natalensis. The sequence continues at coordinate 24,484,868 of NC_142090.1, read as the reverse complement.
CTAGTATTTTAGGGAAGACTATTATTTTTTTATTCATTCAATTGAATTAGTAGATAAAAGGTTATTTTGGTTCTCTATTCTTCCTATGTCTGTTTTGATAAATTTTGTTTGTCAAAGTTTTTGCCCATTTCAGCTAAGTGTCCAAATTTACTGGCATAAGTTCTACTATCTTCTTTTTATTCATTGAATATCTCTAAAATCTCCTGTTATATATCTTCTTTTATTGTACTTTTTTACTTCTTTTTCTTTGATTTGTTTTGAGAGTGTGCATCAGTTTTATTTCTATTTTAAAATAACTTGTTCTGCCTTTAGTAGTTTTCTTTATAATTAGGTTGGCTTTATTTATTTCATGTTTCCTATTATTGCCTTAATTGTTTCCTTCTTTCTATTTACTTTTGGATTAATTTGCTCTTCTTTTCATATTTTCTTAATATGGAAGTTAAAATAATTGGTGTTATTATTGTTTTTTTCTAAGATAGACATTTGAAGCTAGCGTAAATGAATTTTTAATAAGTGGAAGTTCAGCTGCCTGCCACAATAAAAGTCAAACTCATGAAGCAGGTGCTTGTGCAAAAGGAAAGCTTTTATTCAGGCACCACACCTGGGAGAATTGCTGGACTCCCTTCTCAAAGACCAATCTCTCTTCCTGCTCCAACCTCGCTCTTATAGTGATAGGGAGAGGAGGTTTTTTCCTATCTTGCTAGCTTTTGGTGTGCTGAGTCCTGTCCATTCATCTTTTTAGCTTTGTGTGCTGAGTGTAAGGACCTTCTCCAGCACTACTATGGCCAATGGGAGAGACTCCCCGGTGCTCCAGCTGACTGTCTACAGTAACACTAAGACACCATTAAAGAAATTCCACATTTTTTTTGCATGCTTCATATTTAATGTATGTTATAAAATTTCCTCCCCAACTTTCTCTAATCTATTATGAGAATCAAGAATCCGACCTCCATGGTTTGCTTCAACTCAACTATTTGGCCTGCTGGCTCCTACTTAAGTAAAGCCTATGCAAAGTATGAGAAAGGGAGAAGTTGGGGTATTTATTTTCATAATGTCTTCCCTGGGGCCTCAGGTAGGCAGTGGTTCCACGCCTTTACCTCTGGCTACATCTCCTATACAAGTGATTACCACTATATCTGCAATTATGTCTGCATCCTTATAAACACTTCCTCTCTTTATCCTTACAAATAACTTTTAAAAATTAACTTGTACACTAAAGAGCCTGTCATAAGGTTCTTTATGCTAAGAACATGAATACTAAAGGAAATAAAGAGATAATTGAGAATTCTAGTAAAAATCATAAAGGATGTTATTTTTATATATTGTGTCTTTCATTTCTATTTTTTTCTAATTCTGTAAGATTCTTTCAGTTATGCTTCTTAAAAATGTATATAAACACAAGATTAAACATTGTTTCTCATTTTTACCATAAATGTACTGTGTTCATACATAAAAAAGAAGACTTGTTTTATATATTTTAATACAATATAGAAAAGGAACTACATTATCAACACCATTTACTGGGAATTATACCTATGTAATTTTGTTTAAATATATGAACTTTTTACTGTAATATATTTTTTTCATTTTCCTCATCACCTTTCAATTATGGGAGCAGTTAGGGTAAGAAACACCCTTTAAAAGATTATATACTTTTTACCCCAAATGAATTTCAGAAAAATACAATCCAGGAAAAGGGAAGAACTTATAAGATGATGTTCTCTTCATGAAGGGAAGGGCAATCTCTCAAGGAACTCTCCCAGAAAAAAAAAAAACACAATTAAATAAAAGAATTTAAAAAACAAAGTGAGAAGGCATATAATTAAAAAGCGATAAGTAAAATTGAGCAGAAAACATTTAAAAAATTTGAATATGTGTTATCACACAAGTCATAGATCTCAACCAGTATCAAGTTTTACTAAATAAATTGAAGAACAGGATAATCAAGATACTCTGACAAGGCATAGAGAAGTTAAGAACATCAAGGGGCTCCCCAGGTGCTTCTTTCACCCATCTCTGACCCAGAATAAATGAGGCTTCTAAGTGAGGTTTGTAGGGTTCCTCACACAATGGGAAACATTTACATAATAAATCATCTCAATTTTACACTGTGTAGAATTGCATATCTCAAGTGATGTTCTCCAGGGATCCATACCCCATTGAACTATAAGTCATAGGTCCTCCTTGGTACTAGATACCATCCTTTAGCCAGGAATATAATACTAGGAGCATTTTAGAGATAATCTTTCTCTTAGCAAATATCATTAAGCAATTTACTTGGCAGTCCAATTGACAGAAATATTAGAGCAGGTGTTATGCTTTCTTATTTTATTTCCCTGGACATGTTGGAGAGAATAAATGGATTATAGTTCTGCTGTTTTAACTCCTTCCTCCTAGGGCATAAAAGAAAATATATTAAGAATTGGGAATTAAAAGATTCTTCTTAAATTAGAAGAAAATGTAATGGCTTAGGATTCCAACTCTATGGATTCAGTTATACTACATTGTTAGAGAATAATACATATCAAACACAACATTGTAATATGGGATTCTTTTGCTCATAGCAATAACCTATATGCAAAACATAGAGTGCTTATTCAGTTATAAAAAATAAGGTATTCCTATACAGATTTAAAATATAAAATTAATACTCTAGATCCAGATAAGATAAACAGACACCACCTTTTATCTCCCATTGAATTCAACTATAAAAACTGGACAGAATGAAGGGATAGCTACTTGAGGATTCTGGAAAGAAAACATGATCAATGGTGAGTTTGACATTTTCCCCTCTCTGGCATCCTCTGGCCTGAATGTAATACAACCCAAAACTCAGAAATGAGCACTTTATGGTAGATAGAGTGAGGTCCAGAAGAACCTCTCTAGTCCTGGCTTGAGAAACAATAAAAGAATCTCTATAATTCCCAGTTCATGATAACTGCTTTACTTTACCATATCATTACATTTATACTGGAAGATAAGTCAGTGTGCTATCTTTAGAAACAACATTTACAGAACTAACCAAACAAAAACAACAGAAACAAACTTGAATAAGCCACTCCAGAAGAAAAAAAAAAAAAAAAAAAGTGAACCTACATGGATGCAAAATAGTTTAGATAAATATCTAAAACTGCATATATTCTCAAATAATGAACTGGAAAATTAATACATGTATGCAATGTGGGATTCTCATTGTAAGTTTTGACCAAGCCTCTAAAAAAAAGACATAGGCAATGCTGAGTTGTGTATGTGTATGTGTGTGTGTGTTTCTGAGCATCTGCTCATATATTGAAGAAATAAGATAAAAGCAAAAATATTTATCATATTTGGACAAAATCAGTGCTTTTTCTCTATAATGAAAGAAGACATATCACAGTTAAATAATCACCATTATACCTCAGATCTAGCTTAGAAAGCCTGAAGGAGCAAGGTATTTTAGAGTAAGAAATAAAGGAAGAAAAATAAGATGAGCAAAATAGAATAGAAAAATGAGATATTTTACCCTATGGTTCTAGAGAGGAGCTAAAATTAAATATATGTGCTTTTGAACATAGAATTGTACATTTGAAACCTATATAATTTTAAAACTTCATATTAATAAATTTAATTTAAAAAGATTAATATATATTTTCCTCTTAACTTCCACTTAGGATGCAGGATGCTGGAAAAGACATCACTCCAATTAATATAATCTATCTAAACATAGGTTTTATCTATACTATGATACACCAGAGGTTACAGCATGCTATGGACTAAAATGTGCCCCCCAATTCATATATTGAAACTATAACAGCCAATATGATAGTGTTTGGAGATACCACCTTTTCTAATGCCCATAATTAATTTTCAATGAAGTCATGAGCTTGGAGACCTCATGATGAGATTAGTGCCCTTACAAGAAGAGATACCAAAGAGCTCTCAATCTACCCATTATGTGAGGACACAATGAGGAAGCAACCATACACAAACTAGGAAGAGAGTCCTCACCAGAAACTAATTATTCTGGCACCTTCATTTTGGACTTTTATCCTCCAGAACTGTAAAAAATAAATTACTTGCTAAACTACTCTGTCTATGGTATTTTGTAATGGCAAATATAACTAAGACACCACATAATCAACTAACCTGAAATTTTAGGAAAAATAGGCACCATTGAGGAGAGATGCAAATGTGAGCTCTGGTTTCCCAAGGCAAATTCTGGGTGTAACACAAACTAGTAAGAATAATTCAACTAAAATATTGAATAAATTGCTCCAAGCTGAGTATGTGATAACCTGACAGTACAGAGATTCTGGACCATAAAAAACAAGGGTAATCTACACTCAACTATGAGATATTAACATTGGTCACAGGACAGGAAACTAGAGAACCACCCTCTCCCTCATACACCGATGAATTTGGAGAGCCAAGGAACAGCTACTGCAGATGACTCAAAGATCTATCCTCCCATCTTATCATTAATATAGGAAGAAATCTTTAAGCCACTGGAGGCAGCTGGGTAGACGCCTCTGAAGTGCAGAATTACAATTAATACTTAAAGCTGAAATGAAAGAGAAACATTGAGAAAATGGTTCAGGCAACCCAGCCATTATCCAAAACTCATTGTAACATTAGAAGAACTTGAAGGATATGGTGGTGCATAACAACAACAAAACTAAAAACAAGCTTAATTCCTCACTAGGTTGACTCAAACCCTCACACTAAATGCCAACCAAAAGAAGGAGTTTAATCACATAAGAAATTAAAAATAACTAGGCTTAATATGTTAAAGTCTCTTAGATAATATGCTTGAACACATGGGGAAACTTCAGCACTGCACCCAAAGCTATTGGGGTGGATGTAGTAGAATAGAAGCTCTATACTAAAGCTCCCCAATAGAACTTTTAATAATGACAAAGTTTCATTCATAAATGTAATACTTCTGAGAATCCAAGATGGAGGTGGATTAAGTGGAAGCTACACTGATATTCTCCCAAAACCAAACTGGAATTATAACTAAAGTATAGGAAAATCATCTTGAATGATCAACTGAAGACTAGCTGGAGAGAAACCTTGTAACCAAGGACATAAAAAGGAGGCCACATCCAGACATGAGAAGGCTTGTCAGGCTCCCACAGGCAGTAGTGGAAGTTATAGAGAGGTATCTCAGGTGTGGGGGGTTTCCCCTGAGAAGTCTGGGGTCTAAACACCAAGCTGGGCTCCCCAGCTCAGAACACCAGAGCTGAGAATAGCCCCCACATAACATCTGGCTGTGTAAAGCAGCAGAGTTTCTGTCTTCCAAGGAAAGCCAGCTGAAATATAGACACCCTCTTAAAGGGCCAGTACACAAAATTTTGTGTGCAGCCAAAACTTTGGGCTCCAACAGAGGAAGAGCAGAATGGACTAAATCTCGGTAAGGAGAATCTTGGGTTGATGGTTCTGGGGATAGACTACAGAGGGCAGCCACCTGGATCCCTGTGTTAAGACATTCACCCATACTTCAGAGGACATCTTTCAAAGGCACAACTTACCATCCAGGCAACTTTTGATTATGGGGGAAACAATGTTCCCATTCATTGGAAAATCTTTCACACCACTCTGTGGAGATTACCACTTGCTGTGTTCTACAGCCTGAGACTCATTAAGTGATGGAGAATAATCATCCTGCAGGCATAGGCAGATCTCTGGGTGCTTTGAGTCTGCATGATCTGCTTCTGTACCTGGGACTTGGAAAAGCAGACTTTGGCGCACATCTTGGTCCTTTCCAAATGCACCCAGCCCCAGCAGAGGAAGCTACAAGCTGTGGATTGCTGATAGCACCAAACAGGGTACTCAGGGCCAGTCACAAATAGCATCTGACATTGGTCTGCATAAGAGACCCTCCCAAAAGGCTGGGAATCATAGTAATCTACTTAATACATAGAAACAAACCCAAACAGGCAACCAAAATGGGGAGACAAAGAAACAAGATACAAATAAAAGAATATGAGTATTCTCTAGAAAAAGAACTAAATGAAATAGAGATAAGCAGTTTGTCAAATATAGAGTTTAGCATAATGATTATAAGGATGCACAACAGCATGAAAAACAGATATAGAAACTAGGAAATACTACCAGTTGGAAATAAAGAGTGACATAAGAGAAATAAAGAATGCACTGGAAGGATTTAAAAACAGATTAAAAGAAGCAAGGATCAGATCAGTAAATTAAAAGACAGGGTAGAAAAAAATCAATCAATCAGAGAACCAAAAAGAAAAAACAAAAACGAGGAAGAGAGTTTAAGAGAGCTGTGGGGATAACAGAAGACGTAACAATATCCACATCATATTAGTACTATAAGAAGAAGAAAGTAAACAAGGAATAGAGAAACTTTTTGAACAAATAACAGCAGAAAAGTTCCTAAACTGGAGAAGGAAATAGTCACATAAGTTCAGGAGGCACAGAGAATCCCAGGCAAGAAGAATCCAACGAAGCCCATGCCAAGACACATCATAATTAAAATGCCAAAAATTAAAAACAAGGAGAGAATCTTAAAGGCAGCAAGAGAAAAGCAATTTGTTACCCTCAAAGGAGCTCCCATAAGGCTATCAGCTGATTTCTCAACAGAAACTCTACAGGCCAGAAGGGGATGGTATGAAATATTCAAGGTAATTAAAAGCAAGGATCTGACACCAAGACTACTCTATCTATCAAGGCTATCATTCAAAATAGATCTTGAAATAAAGAGCTTCCCAGACCAAAAAAAAAAAAAAAAAAAGGTTAAAGGAGTTTATTACTATCATACCAGCATTGAAACAGATGTGGAAAGGACAACTATAAGAACAAGAAGAAATACAGAGATACTCAAAGACATAATGAATTAAAATGGCAGTAAATAAGTGCCTGTAATTAATAACAATAAATTTAAATGGTTTAAATGCTACAATCAAAAGACATAGGGTAGCTGAATGGATAAGAAAACATGACCCATATATATGTTGTTTAGAATAGATCCACCTCAGAACAAAAGACTCACACAAAATCAAAGTGAAGGGATGGGAAAAACTGCCCATGCAAAAGGAAGGGAAAACAAAAAGATGGTGTAGCGATACTCATATCTGACAAAATAAACTTCAAAATGAAGGCCATAACTAGAGACAAGAAATGATACTACATAGTACTAAAGGGATCAATCCAATAAGAGGATATAATCCTGGTGAGCATATATGAAACCAATATAGGATCACCCAAATATATTAAAAAAAAAAAAACAACTACTGGAAGAATTTAAGAAAGAGATTGACAGCAATACAATAATATTAGGGGAATTTCACACTCCACTGACATCACTGGATAGATTTTCTAGAAAAAAAAAATCAATAAGGAAAAAGGAAGTCTGAATGACATGCTAGATCAGATGGAATCAATTGATATTTACAGAACATTTTACCCCAAAGCTACAGAATATACATTCTTCTTATATACACATGGGTTGTTCTCGAAGATAAGTGACAAGTTAGGAAACAAACTAAGTCTCTAGAAGTTTAAGAAGAATAAAATTATATCAAGAATCTTCTAGGATCACAACGGCATAAAACTAGAAGTTAACTACAATAAAAACACTCAAAAACATTCAAACAACTGGAGGTTAAATAGCATATTATTAAACAATAAATAGGTTACCAATGAAATCAAGAAAGAAAACAAAAAACTTCCTGGAAGCAAGTGAAAATGAACACAAAACAAGCCAAACTTTATGGAATACAGCAGAAGCAATTCTGAGAGGGAAGTTCATAGCAATACAGGCCTACCTCAAAAAACAATAATTTCTAATAATCTAACCATACAACTTAAAGACTGAGGAAGAGAACAACAAGAAAATCCAGAGAAAGCAGAAGGAAGGAAATAATAAAAATCAGAACAGAAATAAATGACATAGAGACTGAAAAACAATACAATAGGTCAATGAAATCAAGAGATGATTCTTAGAAAAGAAAAATAAGATTGATGAACCTTTATCCAGACTCATCAAGAAACAGAGAGAGAGGACCCAAATAAAATCAGAAACAAAAAAGGTGAAGTAAAACTGACTCAACAAAAATACAAAGGATTGTAAGAAAACTCTATGAATAAATATATGCCAGCAAGCTGGACAACCTGAAAGAAATGGACACATTCCTAGAAACATACAATCTTCTAAAAATTCATTAGAAAGAAGCAGAAAACCTGAATATGCAGATAATAACTGATGAAATTGAAGCAGTAATCAAAAGATTCACAAGGGAAATCTAAGAAACAAGGAGAAGAATAGCACCTATCCTCCTCAAAATATTCCAAAAATTCCAAGAGGAAATAACACTTCCAAGCTCTTTTTAATGAGGCCAGCATTAGCTTAATTCCAAAACCAGATAAGCATTGTAAAGAAAAGCAATTACAGGCCAACATTTCTGATGAACATCAAAGCTAAAATCACCAAAAAAAAAAAAATAGGAAATTGGATTCAATATACTTAAAAGATTATACATCAGGACCAAAGGTGATTTATTCCAGGTATACAAAACTGGCACAATAGTCACAAATCAATAAATGTGATACATCACATAAACAAATTAAAAGACAAAAATCACATGATCGTATCAACTGATGTAGAAAAGTATTAGACAAAATCTAGTACCCATTTTTTATTAAAAAAACACAACAAACTCAGCAAAGTGGGAATAGAAGGATAATATCTCAATGTAATAAAGGCCATATATGTCAAACCTAGAGCCAACATCACACTCAGTGGACAAGGAACTAAAAGCATTTCTCCTAACGACAGGAACAAGACAAGGATGTCTGTTTTTACCACTCTTATTCAAGATAGTACTGGAAGCCCTGGCCACAGTGATCAGACAAGAAGAAAAAATAAAAAATATCCAAATTGGAAAGGAGGAAGTAAAACTGTCAATATTCACAGATGACATGATATTGTACATAGAAGACCCTAAAGACTCCATGAAAAACCTACTCGGCAAAATAGCAGAATACAAAATCAACACCCAGAAATTGATGGCATTGTTATGCACCAATAATGAATGCTAAAAAAGATAATGTTAAAAAAGAACCCATTTACCATTACAACAACAAAAATAAGATAAACTTAACCAGGGAAGTAAAAGACCTCTACTCAGAAAACTACAGGACCTTGAAAAAGTATATACAGGAATATATAAAGAAGCAGAAGATTATACCCTGTTCATGGACTGGTAAAATTAACATTATTAAAATGTCCATACAATGCAAAGCAACCTCTAGTTTCAATGGAATCCCTATTAAAATGCCAATGGCATATTTCACAGATCTGGAACAAATGTGCCAAAAATTTATATGGATACAAAATAGCAGCAGCAATTGTGAGAAAGAACAAAGTTGGAGAGACCACAATATCAGATATCAACTTATACTACAAAATCACTGTAATCTTAACAGCCTGGCCCCCCTGGGGGTAGCTCGGCAGTTGAACATCGACCTAGGATCCAGGCGATCGGGGTTTGATTCCCGATCAGGTCACATGCCTGGGTTGCGGGCTTGATCCCCAGTCAGGAGCATGCAGGAGGCAGCTGATCAATGATGAGAGAGTCATTGATGTTTCTATATTTCTCTCTCCCTCCCCCTAAAAAAACAAACAAACAAATAAACAAAACAAAATAAAACAGCCTGATACTGGCACAAGAACATACATCATACATATAGATCAGCAGAACAGAACAGAGAACCCAGAAATTGACCCAAGCCATTATTCTTAATTAATATTTGACAAAGGAGGGAAGAGCATACAATGGAGTAAAGACAGTCTCTTCAATAAATGGTGCTGGAAAAATTGAATAGATACATGCAAATAAATGAAACAGGACCATCAACTTACACCATGCACAAGAATAAAGTCAAAATGGATAAAAGACTTAAGTGTAAGTTGTGAAACTATAAAAATATTAGAAAAAAATATGAGCAGCAAAATATCAAACATCTCAAGTAGTGGAATTTTCACCAATATATCACCTAGAGCAAGAGAAAAAAAGAAAAATATATATACAAATGGGACTACATCAAACTAAAAACTTCTGCACAGCATAAGAAACCAACATCAAAATGAAAAGGGAACCCACTGTTTGGGAGAACATATTTGCCAATGATACATCTGATAAAGGGTTAATTTTCAAAATATACAAAGTACTAACACAACCCAACAAAAGGAAGACAAACAATTCAATTAATTAAAAAATGGGCAAAGGACCTGAATAGACACTTCTCTAAAGAGAACATACAAATGGTCAGGAGACATATGAAAAAAATGCTCAACATCACTAATCCTCAAAGAGATTCAAATTAAAATGTCCATGAGGTAGCACCTCACAACTGTCAGAATGGCTACTACCATCAATAAATCAACAAACAATAAGTGCTGTCCAGGATGTACAGAAAACAAACCCTAGTACACTACTGGTGGGAATGCAGATTGGTACAGCCACTATGGAAAACAGTATGGAGTTTCCTAAAAAAATTAAAAATGGAACAGTCATTTAACCGAGTGATCCCACTTCTAGGAATATTTCCTGAGTCCTGAAACATGAATCAGAAAGAATATATGCACTTCTATGTTCATAACAGTGCTCTTCAAAATATCTAACATCTGGAAATAGCCCAAGTGCCCATCAATAGATGAGTGGATGAAAAAGCTGTGGTACATTTACACCGTGGAATACTATGCAGCTCTAAAAAAGGAGGATCTCTTACCTTTTGTGAAAGCATGAAGAGACCTGGAGAGTATTATGCTAAGTGAAGTAAGCCAGTTAGAGAAATACAAGTATCACATGATCTCACTTATATGTAGAATATAATGAACAAAATGAACTGATGAATACAATAGATCCAGTGACATGGAAACATGTAATATACAGATGAATCTCAGAGGGAAAGGGAGAGGGTGGGCAGGAAGAGATTAACCAAAAAACTTCTATGCATATATGCATAACCCATGGAAATAGACAATAGTGTGCTAGGCCTTGGGGAGGTGGTGCTGGGTAGGGTGGAGGGGGTGAATTAGAAAAAAAGGGGGAGTTATGTAATACTTTCAACAATAAAGATAAATTTTAAAAGTATTCCTGGCCAGCGTGGCTCAGTGGTTGAGCATCAATCGACCTATGATCCAGGAGATTGCAGTTTGATTCCCAGTCAGGGCACATGCATGGGTTGTGGAATCGATCCCCAGTAGGGGATAAGCAAGAGGCAGCTGATCTATAACACTCTTATCATTGATGTTTTTATCTGTCTCTCTCCATCTCCCTTCCTCTCTCTGAAATCAATAAAGACATATTTTAAAAAATGAAAATGTAAAGTATAAACATAACACATTTTTCTTATTCCCTGTGCTTGTATTTTAAGGATATTTGAAATTGGTAATAGATTAAGAAAATTTGTCATAAGCATATGTGTACACTTCTTTTTTCTTGACGTAGAGGATCTTGCAGGAAAGGTTTATCTTTCATGTAAATGATCAATGATTGTATCTGAAAATGGAAATGAGATCTCAGCAAATACAGTATGCAGGAAAACAGTTCTCTAGACAATGTCACGTTTCACCATTCTTTCATACCACTTTCTTTAATTCTGCTTTGCCAGTTTTCACATTGATCCCCCTCCTCAGTGAGGTATGTTGTCCTCATTATGCTTTACACCAGAGTGTTCATAATTACCCAGCTCATTAATCTCAATCCTTCCTCAACATAATTTTATAAATATATCTATTAGAGTTGCTAAGTATTTTCTCCTACTGTCTGTTTTCTTCACACTTTTAAATTTTCAGAACTTTCATCAAAGTATAGTTTTATTTATACATATATAATTGTACTTTAGACATTAAAATTCAACATTTCCAAATATGAATACCTAAAGCCTAATGATATATATAAATTTTAAAATGCAAAACAAAACTAAACATTTATAAGATTAAGAATATTATATTAAGCTTTTAAAATAGAGCTAAACTTATTAAAACTACCATATTTATGATAAATGTATGGCTTATACTTTTTCATGTTTTGATTTGATTTATCTGTAGAAATCATGTTTACTCTATGAAAATTAGTGTAAAACTCATTGTAATTTTAGCTTATTTTGAGCTCTCTAAATCTTATTGAGTATATTGGTAGAAAAAATATGAGCATACATGGTGCTGATAAAACATTCTTGAGAAAAGCTACAAATGTTTGGAGTTAAATGCATTTTCTTTATTGAAACACATTTTTGTACTATAATAATGTTAGAAAAATTATATCAGAAGTGTTCATACATATTTTCTTGAAACTATTCAATATTTTTGTAACCCAGAAGAGAATGAGTTATAGAGCTTCTGTAAGACTGGCTGAAACTAGGTTAGTGGTGAAGCCTACAAAATAATAGGCTAACGTCCTCAAATTCAAGCTTAATATTTATATGTGCTGACAAATTATACAACATGCTATCATACCTGAGAACAACCTATTATTTTGGGTTAAATGATTGTTTAGAAGCTTACATAGGGAACCCAGACATAACTTGTTTTATTTAGCTTGAGGAACATCTTAAGCTCCAAATATGTTCTATTTCCCCTCTCCCAGATACAGAAGCATAAAGCACTTGGGTGTTTGTCACAACACCAAAAACATTCTTCAGTTATTTAGACACTCACTATAGTTCAATTCAATTCTGAAACTACCTGGGTTTTGCATCAGGCTCTACAGGTTTCAATCCCACAAGACTGCCCCCATTTCAAGTGCTGGTCACATTTATTGGGTCCCCAGGCTACCCATACTTCTGCTTGACTTAGCTACAAAGTCAGGTGGTTCCCCAAAGTCTCCCCAATTTCAGGTTTGATAATTTGCTATAAAGGCTCACAAAACTCAGGAGGATAGTTCACTTATGTTTAATGGTTTATTATAAAAGATACAACTCAGGTACAGTGTTGTTTATTGTTTTAAATGACTTCAAATCCATTTGTTTGTAACTTAATTAAACTACTTGTTTATGACAAAGACACTAAAAGTTGTTTTTAGAAGTAAAGTTCTTTGGATGTGAGAATGAAGTAAGTTATATCAGGTTATCATCTCATCTGTTGTACTAAATAAGCACTCAGTGACTCTGCTGCTGAGGTTCCCACTGGGAGATTATCAGTAAGAAGCAACTATGGCAAGGGAATATTTAGACTACAAATACTGAGAGTTTGTGAGAATTCTTCAAGAGTTTTAGTCTGGGTAAGTCATACTGTGTTGACCTACATAACCCTATGAAGATATAGAGACACTTGCCCTGGTCAAGGGCAAGTCTTTGATTGGCAGTGGTGCTAAACAGTGCAGCCATCTAGTGGTGCAAACCATGCAATGGCCCCTGAAATGATAACTTTAGTAGCAGCCTAGCCTGCCTGACAGTGTCTGCACCTTCTTTACCTAGCAACATGTGCTAGCAACGTGGGACTTTTGTTTTTGCACTGGCAGTTGAAAGTTCCATTTGGTTAAAGCTGTCCTTCCCAAATGCCTACTGATATAAAAGGTACACCTTTAACCAAATTTTGAACTTTATTCCTTTCATCTCCACTTGCCTTGAACAATAGCACGATTAGTCTGCCATTCATTTGTTTGTCGTATGTTATTTCTATATTAGCTTATTAACAGACATTATCCTATATGCTATTGAAGTGAAAGTCTTGCAATAAACCTGTGTTATATAAATTGTTTGAAAAGACAAAATTACTCTCTGAGCATAATTTTGTTTCCAACCCCCCCGCCCCCCAAAACAAACCACACACAAAAACAGTCCAATGGAAGAGATGCATAGGGCAAGACAAATTGTTCTGTACCAGTACAGAACTTTTATGACCTCTCTGAGCATATCACCCTCCCAGCACCTGAATACGTTCACCAAACCCAAAAGCAATCCAAATCTCATTGTTCATGAGTTTTCATAGAGCTTTCTCCAGCCCTCTTCTCCCTTTTCCAGTGGAGTTTGGTAAGTAAAACTAAAAGTTTCAGCTCTCATCACTTGGTCTTTCTGGTGACCAGCCTCATCCTTAGGCTGTCTAGGAACCCCACACTAAGTCACCTTATTAACATAAATTCAGTAGAGATCAAAGGGACTCATTATGAATAACAGACACTCATCGTTCAAGAAATTCCAAGGAATTTCAGAGCCTTGTGCTAGGAATCAGAAACAAATACCAAATATATTTCTTGCTATACTTCAAATTCCCTTGTAAGTCTCTCAAATGCTTATTGGAATCATATACATAAGCCTGAAATAGTACCCTCAGAAGACTGATGTTTGAATATTTATTATGAAAACTGGGATATTTATTATCTCTATACACCCTCATATTACAGGAACATATTTACACCTTCCCATGTAGACACACACACACTCGCATGCACACACAAACACACACACATTTTTAAGGAATGTGAAACTGAATAATGAGTGGGTCCTGGCTGCCTGTCACTACCTGAGCCAATTAAGCAGAGACAGGTTGAATCATATATGAACATTTATTCCAATAATGCTGGCAGTATGGGAGAGCAGCATGTCATCCACGAAAACCTGCTCTACTACCTACCATAAGCCAGCTGCTTATATTGGGTAGAAGGACAAAGATTACATGGGAAAGGAGGAATTACAGGCATGGGGGAATAGGCAAGATATCATTATACAGGTTACAGGTTACAGGCAATGCGGGCTGGGGGTCACAAAGGGGAGGCTCCTCCAGGACTCCATTGTTTTGGGAATAAGGTTGTTAACCTTTCCATGATGATAGGCAGCTCTTATAAAAGGAGACTGGACCACATTCCAAGGTTAACTCCCATGTCCCAGGGCTTACAACTCTCAGCCAGGTTAGTATGTGCTTTCTTTAATCAGAACAGAACAATCACGGTTAACAGAGCATGATTAATATTTCTTTTTTTTTTTTTTTTTTAATATATCTTTATTGATCTCAGAGAGAGGAAGGGAGAGGAAGAGAGCGGTGAAACATCAATGATGAGAGAGTTATTGATCAAGCCCACAACCCGGGCATGTGCCCTGACCAGGAATCGAACTGCGATCTCCTGGATCCTAGGTTGATGCTCAACCTCTGAGCCACACACCGCATGGCTGATTAATATATTTTTTTACCTACAACTAGTCCCCACTATTCTATTTCTGCCCCTAACAGATGAAGTGGCTTTAAGCCACTGTGGCCATATGACCTCTGCATGTGCATTATTTTTTTCTTTTTTCTGTTGTGACACTAAATCAAATAAAAAAAAAAAAGTTCTATGCATGTCTTCAGTATGTGCTACAAATGTAAGGAACTGATTCATTAAACTCTTAAACTAAGAAAATAATCTTCCTCCTAAAATTAATGCATGTTTTCCTTTTAAAGGTCTGCAGGGAATAAGATATACAAAGCTCTATTAAAAATGCATTGATAAGAATTTGAGATTTGATTTAAAATTATCTATGGTTGAGCCATTATACAAGTAGAGATTTAGTTATTGTATATTTTGTTAGAGAACCAGTTGGAAAAATATCAGAAATACTTTCAAAATTTGCCTCTACACTAATCTTTTTGGCAGCTGTTAATATCTTCCACAAATAACTTGGAAATCTGAATGAATGACAAAAAAAAAAAAAAGGAGAAATTAATTGATAAATGTGATTACACAATAGCAGATCTTTGAATAAAAGTACAAAGTAGTCATTTAGAGTGAACAGTACAATTCCTCTTTCGCTGAAGGGACATTTCTTTAAATAACTATTGATGATTTGACATCAATATGGGGATGACTGAAGCTGACTGGAGCTATTTGCTTACCTCTAAGATTACATTTATATGACCACAAACTCACTTACTTACCTTCTCAAACTAGAACAAGTCATTTCAGCTCCTTGTTATTCAACATTGTTGGCTGCAAACAAAATGTCAGCCAGATATTTCTCCAGCAAAATGGGTTTATTCAGGATCAACAAGGAACTGCATTCTAGAGCATACAGCCATGGAGGGCCACGAGCAAGTTCGATAAAATAAAGAGTAAGTTATTTTATAGTTGGGAAAGGAATTGGGAAGGGGGATTAAAGTTTCCCTGTTATGCTTTGCTATCAATGTAGGGTATGAGAGCATCCTCTTCTGACTGACCTCCTCACTTCATTCTAAGTGAGATTTCTGTTTATTAACTTTTTTAGAAGAGCAATATCAAAATGAGTCAGTGTTTAGTAACATGAGCCAACTCAAGATCTTTTGAGGCACAAGAGCTAGCTAGGAAATAACATTTTTTAATAGAATTAGAGGGAAAATAACCCATCAAGTGGGAGATATTCCAACACAATTATTGCAAAATCTCCACCTGGCCAGCTAAATAATCAATTTAAAAACAATAAAAAAGGTTGATGTTACCCTTTATTGGTTAATGATTCTATTACGGCTGAAGAGCTTAACATTCCTTCACTGACTATAACATCAAAATAACATATTTACACACAAATTATGTCCTGTACTAGATAAATATTGTAGCTATCAACTAGCTGCCTTTTTTCCCCCTATAGTTGGCAATGACTTTTTTTAGTTCTTTTTTTAAATTTGATTTTTTTTTATTGTTCAAAATATTACATATGTCCTGTTTTTTCCCCATTGACCCCTTCCATTCCGCATCTTCCCCAGGCCTTCACACCCTGATTCAATGACATGTAAGCAAGGATCAGACTGACTAATCTCAGAGGGAAGGTGGATGTGGAGAGATTAACTAAAGAATTTATATGCATACATGCATAACTCATGGCAATGACTTTTTTAAAGTGTTTTCAAAGACTTGCCTTGTTTTTAACTAACTTAGAACACTATTTTCTTTTCATGCCAAATTTATATATTCACTTTATGTCATTTAGAAGATAATTTTTAATATAAATACATATCATCTCTCTGAAATAAATAAAAGTATACCCTTAAAAACACAAATATAAATGTTTGTCCTTATTAGAAAACAAGAAACTGTCAGAGAAATCATTAAATTTCAAAATTTAAAAAAATGATTAATATCTCACTACATGTAAGCTGCTGGGTAAAGCCACCCTAAATCAGGCTCACTCTTCCTAATAATTCTTTGCTGATCTAAATTTATTTTTTTTAGAGCAGAGCTTCAATGTATTATTCAATTTAGTTTAACAAAAATGACAAAAAAGCATTAATTTCTTGGAAGCCTGCTATTTATACCTTAAAAAAATGAGAGCAGATGCAGTGTCTATTCTGATTCATTAAGGTTTGGTGGAAAAATAATAGATAAATAGTATATACATATTGACATGGAAAAAAGTAACTTCATATTAGACTTTCATATTCTATTTGATAAAGGACTTTGTTTTATTATCAAACTTTTAAATACAATCTTCAGTCAATTAATTATTGTATAGGAAGCGGTTCCCTGATACATGAAAGTGAAAGAAAAAATGAATACTAAGTTTATTACATCATATTTTATAAAACTCAGGATTTAAACTATGATTTGCCAAGAATTTTATTTATTTATTTTATTTATTTTATTTAAAGTGTGTTTTTGTATGAGGTGACCATTCAAGTAATAGTTTTTTTAATGCCACAAGTCAAATGCTCACCAGGTTGACTTCTTTTCCTACTCTGTCTGCTTAAGATGTCATGAAGAGAAAAATAAGTGAGAAGATTCATGGATGTAAAGATCCCTCTCAGGTCTAGGTGACAATGAAATAGTGAATATCAAACTTTCAGTTTTCCAAAGGCCAATAATAAAGACCCCCCAAAAAGTTTAAAAAGTACAATGTAACCCTGGTCAGTGTGGCTCAGCTGGTTGGAGCATTGTCCAGAACACCAAAATGTTTTGGGTTGGATCCCTAGTCAGGGCACTTACCTGGATTTCTGGTTCATTCCAGGTCAGGGTATCTATGGGAAGCAATAAATCAATGTTTCTTTCTCTCTCTCTTCCTCTCTCTATAAAATCGATAAGCATGCCCTCAGGTGAGGACATAAAAAAAAAAAAAGTAAAGTGTGAAATTGGATATTGAGAGACATTGAGAAGAGGAATCAAGACACTCTACTACAGCCAGAGGGGTTGGGTATGAGGATGGGGGACTTTCTGGGAAAACCGTGATTAAGTTCCATCATGCCAGTCCCTTTTCCTGGAGTAAAGGATGGATTTACTTCACTGACATTAGCCCTTTTATATTTAGTACAGAAAACAGAATTCTGAATAGCAAATGCTGATTGGTTTTAAGAATTATAAATCAATACCAATAAATGTTATAATTCTAAAAAATTTTAAATGCATTTTTTAAAATGACGTATTTTTATTTAACATTTAAATCAACATCTATTGGCATGATAGTTAAATAATAAAATATGTAAGGTTGTCATTGTGCTTTTAGTATTTAAAATGGATTGTTTGCTTTTATAATACTTGGAATGATTTCATATACCTGAATGTGAATAAAAGTGAAATAACTAGAGGTAATAATCATATTTTTTTTAAAAAATAAGAAACTTGCTATGCTAAATGTGACACCAAAATTTCACAATCCAGAAAGTACATTAGATCATTTCTGACAAGATGATGCACTTCCAGACTCACAGACAGGGATCCTTTTAAAAATCAGCCACCTCATGAAAGCTTACATCATTCTGATGATTCCTTGCAGTCTAAACACTGTCATTGCAAGGATGTTCTGAACATAACCTGAGGTATCAAAGTGAGGAAGGACAATTTCTAGGCCTCTGCTGTGTTTGGAGAGAATGAGGTTAATATCTTCCCTCAGCAGCAAGAATCTGCAGGCCCATGTCATTGATATACAGACTCCCAGGGAGAGGGAAGCAGTGCTGGGAATTACCTTTTCCCTTCTCCCTTTGTGAACAGTATATGGAATATATCTAAGAAGGTAAGACGATTTAGCTTGGAAACAAGGTAATAGATTAAATTTCTTGCTTTTTATTCTCTTTGCAGATGAAAACCCCCTCTACTATCTTGAAGGCAACAACTTGTCTTTAAGTTTTAACTCTTTATTTTCTCTGGGGAAATACAAACATTAACTTCATTTTTATTTAGCAGTATTCTCTAAAATGTAGCACATGTACAAAATTACAATGACTTTGTAGCAGCTTTCTAAGTTTCCTCAGAACCCACAGAGAATAATATAAATGTTGTTATTGAACTAATCAGGTTACTATCATATCCATTGCTGTTGTTCATTCAATAGCTCATTCACTAGTTAGGTCAGCCTTTACAATTTTCACTCAGCAAGAATCAAGTATCTGGCAGATATATAGGTATCCAGGAAAAATGTAGATAATATTTAGCACATATCTTCTTGGCATTTAGTTCAGGGAAAGGGTAAACATATGAACAAATAATCAAAATATGACTCACAAGTGAAATGTTAAGAGTATGAAAAAAAACAATGGCACCTGAGACACGGACTTCTAATACTCTAAATCCTAACCTTTATAGGATATATATTTTTTACAAGAACACACACACACACACACACACACACACATATATATAATATATATATTACAAAGTGAGGAAAACAAATAGTTTCTACTTGAGCTTTATTGACTAACATCTTTTTTTACTAAAATTTCAAAATAGACTCATGGTGATTGACATTGGAACACACAGAGAATATCTCTCTCTGAAAATAGTGAAATATGCCAGAGCAGTCTTCTCAACAAGGCCTGCTTTTAGGAGAAACTAGTTAATCAGAGCCAACCGAGAAACTAGTTAATCAGAGCCAACCTGTAGCTGGGGTATTATCAGAGCATAATATACCTGGGGGAAGGGAAATACCCAAATCCAGCTAACTCTAGCCTTCAATATGAGAGAAGGAAAATAACATCTTCAGCCCATTTTGGCCATCCTGTCCCAAGTAAGGGGAAGAGGAAAACACTGAGAAACACTTGTGAAGTTCACAGTCTAAAGTCATAGATTTGCTAAAAGTCTGAGGCCTAATCATAGTACTCTACAGAATGCTTTCCCCACACCTTACCACCACATTACTTAAAGCCTTTTTAAGCAGTTTCTTTTACCAAATACATAATGTCCTACAATCAAGAAAAATTTTCAAGTAAAAGTCAAAAACACATAATTTGAAAAGACAGAGCTTACAGGTGGCCATTCTAATTGATACTCGCATACAGAAGATTGATGTGTGCCTCACACAAGCGCATGCATGTTATTCAAACTAATCTTGAGTTAATGCATCATTGACTAATGTACTTAGAGTTCAAGTCAGCTAAAGTCTTAATTTACAGTTCATATAAAACAGCATCGTATTTAGTCATTCTATTAGTTTGTTTTAGCTGCTATAACAACATACCACAAACCAGTTGGCTTAAACAGTAGAAATTTATTGTCTCACAGAAGTCTAAAATCAATATGTTGGCAAGGTTGTTCCCTACTGAAGATTGTAGGCAGAATTTGTTCCATCCCTCTCTCCTAGCTTTTGATGGTTTTCTGACAATCTTTGTCACTCCTGGCTTGTTGATGGCATTCTCACTGTGTCTTTATATCATCTTCTTTCTTTTGGTATATTTTTCCTTCACATGACATTTTTTTGGTAAGTACATCAGTCATACTAATTAAGGGGTCACCCTACTCCAGTGTGACCTCATCTTAACCAATTACATAGGCAATAACCTTATTTCTAAATAATATTTTATTCTGAGATACTTCAATATGTGAATTTTAAGAAAGTATAATTCAACTCATAACAGTCATCTTCACTACTGACTTCTCACTCAACATCTATTAAAGTTAGCAGAATATGTTTCTATTTACTTACATGTTCTAAGCTTAAATTAATATTTGATATTACTTTTGCATTGCTCTCACTGATGAGTGTGTATGTATATATTATATACATATACATTTATATATACACAAGTATATATTAAGTATAAACATGATAACATATGTAAAAGTAATATTTTTTTCTCTTCCTGACCTTAATAAAACTGCTAGTGTGCCCTTTCAGCATTATTTCTTTTTACTAGAGGAAAAAGCTATCAGTATGTAAATAAACAATAAAAAATTAAATTAAAAAAATTAAATGGAAATACCTGCTTTGGTGCAATCCACTATTTATACACTACTAATAGACATACATGTAAATCTCAGATTTTAATATGACATATATAGTTTTTATGTTAATATTTAAGATTTATTTACTATATCATTATAATAAAATCTATCATTTTTTACATTAATCTATCACTTTGCTCATTAATCAGAGTTCACCCTTCAGTCCTTCCCAATATATTCATTCTGGAGTTTTTATATACCTTAGTTATGAAAAGTAGAACATATTAAGCTAATAAATCATTCCTGGAATTATAAAGTCATTTGATGACTTGTCCTTCAGAACATATTTATTAACAATGAAGAATATACTCAATACCAATTCTTAGTTCTGTATAATACCAGTGTAGATTATTAGTAGATAACGTAAAGAAAAATGTTTAATCTACAAATGAAAAAGTTAAGTTGTTGTGCTTATTTCATTCCCAGGCGCTGAGATATAAATATAACTGAAGTAATAATGTAAATTTCTAAGTCTTAAAATTTGTTTCCATATTAAAATTGCCTAAATGTCCTACAGAATTCAGTTCAAAGTTCATGTATTTACTCAGTCTATTGCCAGAGGGAGTGTGGAAGGAGAAAATTTATTTGAGAAGAAAATTAGGTAATCACTTGGGGAGTTGATTGAATGTTGACAAAGTGTCAGCAAGTTGTTTCTTTAATTTATAGCTTTAATCACAGAAAGTTGGCCAGAGCTGAGAAATGTGCACATACTTTAACCAACATGCCAAATTTTACAGGGTTTAAGGTTAAATTTTGCTCAACTGAATTATTAATACTATATTCAAAGTTTACTCATTCGTTCATTCCTCCATTATATAATTATTGAATATTTACTATGTACAGTGCTTTGGAGCTCTGATTGCCCCAGAAGTTAATAATATAATAGGAGTGCATAGCAGGAGCTTTTATTTTGAAGGACTTCAAGGAAGACTTTCCAGAGAAAATTATATCTATGATAAGTCTAAAAGGATGATTAGGAATTAGCCAGGTAAAATCAGCTGGAATAGGGGAGAAAATGTTGGACAATATAAGGAATTGGGTTTCAGGCAGAGAAAGTAACATATAAAGATCTGGAACAAGCAAGAATATGGCACATTCTGATTTGAGCTAGCTGGCATATAAGGTGGAACATTATGTGAGGTGGAACATGATGCAGGTAGGAGTACATAATAGTTCGGCCATGTTAAGAACATTAGAATGCATAATGATTGAAATGGGAAGCCATCGATGAGTTTTTACTTGTGAAGCTTTTAAGTAGGTTAGCATTTTAGAAAGATCACTTCAGCTACAGAGTGGATAATGTGCTAAGTGGAATAATAACTAGAGGCTGGAAAACTACGAGGTTGTTGCTGTAAAATATAACAAAGGTGCTTTTTGCCTGGAAACTATGCTATAGATAACAAAGACAGAGGAAATATAGTTATAGAAATACATTTTGTGCTGTTGGCGTGAGTGAGAAAAAATAATTCAAATCAGGAAATATAGCAGCTTTGTAATTTTGGAAATAAATAATAATTCTATCCAAACCAAGAATGATAAATCAGTACTGATAAATATGTCATTGCAATCTATAGATTCAGGTGTAGAAGTTCTTCACATCTGTAGTCCTTTGTCTCAGTCTATCTGGGGTCCTGTTTCAAGGTATGACATACTGGGGGACTTATAAGAAGAAGAAATTTATTTGTAATTGTTCTGGATTCTGGGGATTTCAAGATTAAGACACCAGTAGATTCCATATCTGGTGAGATCCTACTTTCTGGTTGGTAGAAGGCATCTGCTAGTTGTACATGCATGTGGCAGAAGGAACAAGGGCGCTCTCTCAGACCTCTTTTATAAGGACACCAAAGTCACCTCCCAAAGGCTCCATCTCCAAATGCCATCACCTTGGGGGGTAGGATTTCAACATATAAATTTTGGAAAGAAACATTCAGATCATATTAGCCTTGTTCTAAAAAATGCCATAATTTTTAAAATTATACATGTATGTTTGATGATACCAGAGGTAAGAATGCCACAGTTTTGGCAACTAATCTTCAGTTTTTCCCTTTGTTTAGTTAGCCTCATCATATACTGACATACTCTCTCCAATCTTTCTTATACTAAATTTCACCATAACTTTTTGTTTTACAAAATGGTTTATAATTTACATATTATTAAATTTACCTGTTATAAGTGAACAATCAATATTTTCCTACTAAATTTTTAGAATTGTGCAATTGAACACCCCATCACCTCAAAAAGTTGCCTTGACTAATTTTCACTTAACTCCTAATCCCACATCTTCCTCAATACAACCAATAATCTGTTTCTAGCTGTGTAGTTTGTTTTTAATGGACATTTGATATGAATTGAATCATACAATATGTAGTCTTTTGAGTCTGACTTTTTTCACTTAGTATAATGTGTATGGATTCATCCACTTTTTGGCATGTGTGAGTAGTTAAATCCTTTTTGTTGCTGAATATTATTCCATTATGAAGATAAACCACATTTGGTTTTCCATTTATAAATTGACTGAGATTTTGCTATTACAAAAAAAAAAAAAATGCTATGAATATGTTTTCATGTCTTTATGTGATTATATGTTCTTATTTTTCTTTGACCCTAAAAATGGAATTGGTATGTTATGTGGTAAGTTTCTGT
This sequence comes from Miniopterus natalensis, assembly GCF_054644295.1. Classification (NCBI taxonomy): domain Eukaryota; kingdom Metazoa; phylum Chordata; class Mammalia; order Chiroptera; family Miniopteridae; genus Miniopterus; species Miniopterus natalensis. The sequence goes on along the minus strand of NC_142090.1, from coordinate 24,461,124 downwards.
TTGATTTTTTGAGAAACTACCACATTGCTTTGCAAAATGGCTGTACGATTTTTGCATTCCTTTCAGAAATGTGTGAGAGTTTTAATTTCCCAGAACTACAGTCAATACTTAGTACTGTCTGCCATTTCATTGTAGCTACTCTAGTATGAATGAAATAATATTTCCTAGAGGTTTAATTTGCATTTTGGTGATTTCTAATTATATTGAGCATCTTTTTATGTTATTAGTCATTTGTATGTCTTCTTAGATAAAATGTCTAATACATTATTTGACCCATTTTAAAAATTGGTTGTTTTCTAACTATTAAACTGTAAAACTTCTGTATGCATATCCTGAATACATGTCCCTTATGAAATATAAAACATCTAGAATGAAATACAGAAGAAAAGCTCCATCTTTCATTCTAGACATTTTATAGTTTTACCACTTCCATTTTGACTTATGATCTATCCTTGTGTTAATTTTTATGTACATTGTAAAGTAAGAGTCTTAGTTTTTCTTTTCTTCCATTTCCCACTACCATTGGTAGAAAAGTCTCTCCTTTCCCCATGGAATTGTCTTGACACATTTATCAAAAATTAGTTTATCAATGGGAGGGAAGATGGCGGCCCTGTGAGAAGCAGCAGAGCGCCCCTGCTCCCAGCCATGGACTCGACTTACTCCTAAAATCCTACATAGCCAGCTTGAAAAAAACAGAGAAACATACCTGAGTGGACGAAGTGCGAGTGGGTAGCACTGAAGAAACATCACGGAGTCTGGTAAGAGAGGAGGGTGTAGGAATGGGGAGTCCTTCCTGAAGCCTGTGCTGGACTCTGAGCCCGGAGGCGTGGAGGCTGCAAGGCTCCCTCCCTTCCAGAGTGCAGACTGGCAGCCAATAGTGGGGATCTCACACCCGGAGAGAGGAGAGGGGAAGGAGCGCCCCGCGCACAGGGCAGAGGGACCCAGGGGAGTGGTGAGTCCCTGAGGGAACAGCGCCTTCCAAGGAAACAAAGCCTCTAATGGCGGAAGGCACCTTCCTAGCAAAACAAAGCTTCTAGTGGTGGCTGCGACCAGTGTCTAGTGCTCCAGGTGCCGCCATAGGAAAGGCTGTCCCAAGGTCTGTGGCACCCAAGTGGACTGCACTGAACAGCCGTACATGGGGGCCCTCTTCCTCCTTGTGGGGCATTGTGTTGAGCCCCAGAAAGCACTGAATCTGCATGGCGTGGGGGAGGGGAGGAGCCCTCCCCACCCTGAGCTCCTGGTGCTGGGAGTCTGGGACCTGTGACCAGCCCTGAGGGGCCCTGTGGTGGCACATGAAGCCGCTCCAGCTTTGCTAAGACCAGCGGTGCGGGAAGCTGCGTGGAACTGACTTTGGGTCCCCTCCCGCTGGGTGCCTTGGAGCACGGGCAGTGGGACCTTGCAGGGCGGACTCTCTGCCTGTGTGTTGCTTTGTGCATTTTTTAGTCTGATCCTGGAACTGGTTCCCACCTTCCCCTCATGCACTGTGTGGACAGACCAGCAGAGGCTGGGATTGGGGTCCGCACAGTAGACTGTCTGAGGGGCGGGCCTGGTGCGACCAGCCAATCAGAGATAAGCAAGGAAGGGGCGGAGCCTGCTGACCTCTCCTGCAGCCAGGATCACCACCCCCAATAAGAAAGGGGCAGGTCGAGCACATTGAAGCCCCAGACACCCCCGAAGGGCACAGTCCTAAGGGGGAAGGGAGAGCAGCTGACAGGAGGACTTTACAAGAATAAGACTCTCAGGGACTGTTGTTTGGGAACTGGAGGAAACCCTGAAAACCCCTGCTGGGGGCAGGGCAGGCAAAGGGCTCACCAGAATATGTTTTTAACTGAACCCACTGAGCCCAGGTGGCCAAAACGGCCCATACAAAGAGGAAACAGGCTAAAATCAATCTAAAACTGCAGCAGGACAGAGCATGGGGAACTAGAATCAGAGGACAGAGTAGGGACTCAGGAGCTGGCAGTGGAGCAGAGACAAACTCCTGCAGAGCGAGCACCTGACAGAGACACCTCTAAGGGGAGTGATGCCCTGGGCTACACTAGCCGCCCTGCACCCTAAAGACTCTACAGAAGACTCTGGAGTAAGACAAGGCAACTACAAGGCTGCAAAATAGTTGACAACAGGACGTGGTACACGGAGCGCCTCAGAACAACCATCTACCTTAGGACACCAGAGCCAAACCTAGATAGCTCCTCACATTGACTGGTACACAAGTACCTTCCAAGAGAACTGAAATCAGTACACAAAACAGTGACCCTCAAAACACATAAGTTGCCCAGAAGAAACTCACCTGATTGACTACCTTTTTTCCTTCTGTTCTTTTGTTTGGTTTGGTTTGGTTTTTTTTTGTTTTGGGTTTTTTTTGTTTTTTTTGTTTGTTTGTTTGGTTTTTTTTTTAATATATCTTTATTGATTTCAGAGAAAGGAAAGGAGAGGGAGAGAGAGAGATAGAAACAGCAATGATGAGAGAGTCATTGATCGAGCCCACAACCCAGGCATGTGCCCTGACCAGGAATGGAATCCCTATCGCCTGGATCCTAGGACGATGCTCAACTGCTGAGCCATGCCTGGCCAGGCTTTGTTTGTTTTTTATTTGTGGGTTTATTTTTCTCTTTTTTCCTTAGGAAGAAGAGAAAGGGGAGAAAATTTGTTTTTTCTTCTTTTTTAAATTTTATAATAATTTTTTAAACTAACTTTTTTTTTAACTAAATTTTATTTTTCTCTTTTTTATAAAAGAATTTTGTCTTGCTTAGCATGTTTTTAGTTTTGTTTTGGTTATTTCCTTTGTTTTGTTTTATCCTTGCTTCTAATATCAAGACTTTCTTGATATCCCTGCTTAACGACTGGGACTTTATCATTATAACCAAGTTTACTGCTTTCCTCTATAGTTTCCCCCAAGTCTCTTACCAGACTCCCTCCCTGACTGAGCTTTTTCTTTCTCTCTCATCTTGATCCATTGGGGTAACTTTTTTTTTCTTTTTCTTTTTTATTTTTCTACTTCTATTTCATTCTTTTGTTATCTTCCCTTCTGTCTTCCTGTCTTTTTGTTCAATTGTTAGTTTCTCATATTCTCTTTATTGTACTTTTGTTTTCTAATTTTCAACTATTATCCTATTCTTATTCTCTCCCTTAATTTTTTGCTGGCCCTTCTTTCAGAATCTTTTCTCTGCTTCTGTTATCTCCCAGTAGCTTCTCTATTTTTCACATTTTAGTTTATTATTATTTTATAAATTTTCACCAGTATTAACAGCAATATACATCTCTCTATCTCTAAGCATTACTTATCTTTCTTTCTTTTTTTTAAGCATCTGTGTGTATGTATTCTCCCTTCACTCTCCCAGTTCTGTTTTCACATGGGTTGTTTTCATTGTGACTGTCAAGATATTTTGTAAGCTACCTCTTGTTTCCTGGAAGTTTAGTTGTGTATTGTCCTGCCTTGCCAGCACCTGTATAACAGCTTACATGAGGAGGTTGGGGCTGAGACCCAGTTAGCCAACCTGAGAGGGGTGTCCTTCTAAGGACTGATTAATGACAATCTAGACCAACCACAACAGGAGAACATAAAGAAACCACAAGAGGGACAACCAAAAGAGGGACACACCTACAGCAAAGAGCTCAGAAGTGTAAGATAAACACACCCCTGGGCTCCACTGCACCCACAAGACAAAATCCCATCCCAGAAGGCTGGCAGACAGCAAATATATCTAATATATAGATACAAACACGAAGACCTACCAAAATGGGGAGACAAAGAAAAAAAAAAAAAACAAATTAAAGGAGACAAAACATTGCCAGAAAAAGACTTTGACGAGATGGAGTTAAGCATGTTATCAGAAATGGAATTCAGAGTATGGATGATGAAGATATTCATGGAACTTAAGAAGACACTAGATGATAAGATCGAGGACCTTATCATGTGAAAACATAAAAAAAGTGATACATACCATAAATAAAACTCAGACAGAGATAAAGAATGCTGTATCTGATATCAAGAATGCACTGGAAGAAATTAAAAGCAGACTCAATGAAGCAGAGGATAGAATAAGTGACTTAGAAGACAAGGTAGAAAAAAATCACACAATCAGAGCAGCAAAAAGAAAAAACACTTAAAAAGCATGAGGACAGTCTAAGGGAGCTTTAGGACAATATGAAGCAAAACAACATTCACATTATAGGAGTGCCAGAGGGAGAGGAAAGAAAGCAAGGGATAGAGAACTTGGTGGAAGAAATAATGATAGAAAACTTCCTTAGGCTGGCGAAGGAGAAAGCCACACAAGTTCATGAAACACAGAGGGTTCGTTCCGATCAAGAGGGACCCAATCAAAGAGACCCACTCCAAGACACAATAAAAATGGCAAATGTCAGGGAGAAAGAGAAAATATTAAGGGCTATAAAAGAGAGACAAGCAGTGACCTACAAGGGAACCTCCATAAGGCTGACAGCTGATTTCTCAACAGAGACTCTTCAGGCCAGAAGGGAGTGGCATGAAGTTCTCAAAGTAATGAAAAGCAAGAACATGCAACCAAGATTGCTTTATCTAGCATGGCTATTATTTAACATTGAAGGTGAAATAAAATCTTTCCAGACCAAAAAAAGGCTAAAGGAGTTCAGTACAACTAAACCAGCATTGCAAGAAATGCTAAAAGGACTGCTTTAAGAAAAAGAAGGAATAGTGAGAGAAAGGTACATTAGCATAAAGGGGGAAAATGGCATTAAATAAGTTGATATCAATAGTAACTTTAAATGTAAATGAAATAAATGGTCCAATCAAAAGACAAAGGGTAGCTGAATGGATAAGAAAACAGGACCCAAATATATGCTGTCTACAAGAGACCCACCTGAGAGCAAAAGACTCACACAGGCTAAAAGTGAAGGGATGGAATAAAATATTCCATGCAAATGAAAAGGAAAAGAAAACTGGAGTAGCAATTCTTATTTCTGACAAAACAGACTTCAAAATGAAGACCATAACAAGAGACAAAGATTGTGACTACATAATACTAAAGGGACCAATCCAACAGGAGGAAATAACCCCTATAAACCTTTATGCACCCAATACAGGAGCACTCAAATATATTGAAATTTTCTTGGGGGACTTTAAAGGGGAGATTCACAGCAACACAATCATAGTGGGGGACTTTAACACCCCACTGTCAACATTGGACAGATCATCAAGACAAAAAATCAACAAGGGAAACACAGACCTTAAATGAATCACTAGACCTAATGGATATAACTGACATTAACAGAACATTTCACCCCAAAGCAGCAGAATACACATTCTTCTCAAGTGCACATGGAACATTCTCAAAAATAGACCACATGTTAGGGCACAAGGCAAGTCTCTACAAATATAAGAAGATTGAAATCATATCAAGCATCTTCTCGGATCACAATGCCATGAAACTAGAAATCAACCACTATAAAAAAACTCAAAAATATTCCAACACATGGAGGCTAAATAGCATGTTAATAAACAATGAATGGGTTACCAATGAGATCAAGGATGAAATCAACCACTTCATGGAGAGTAACGAAAATGAACAGACAACAACCCAAAACCTATGGGACACTGCGAAAGGAGTCCTGAGAGGAAAATTCATAGCATTACAGGCCTATCTCAAGAAACAAGAAAAAGATCTAATCAGCCATCTAACACAACAACTAAAAGAACTACAACAAGAACAGCAAGAAAAGCCCCGAGGAAGTAGAAGGAAGGAAATAATAAAAATCAGAGCAGAGATTAATGACATAGAGACTAAAAAAACAATACAAAAAATCAATGAAACCAAGAGCTGGTTCTTTCAAAAGGTAAATAAGATTGATGCACCATTAGCCAGACTCACTAAGGAATAAAAAGAGAGGACCCAAATAAATAAAATAAGAAATGAAAGAGACAATATAACAACTGACCCAACAGAAATAAAAAGGATGGTAAGAAAATATTATGAACAAGTATATGCCAACAAACTGGACGACATGGGGGAAATGGACAAATTCCTAGAAGCATACAATCTTCCAAAGCTGAATCAAGAAGAGGCAGAAAACCGGAATAGGGCAATAACAACTAATTAAATCGAAGCATTAATCAAAAAACTCCCAGCAAACAAAAGTCCTGGACCAGATGGATTTACAGGTGTGTTTTACCAAACATTCAAAGAAGAATAAACACCTATTCTATTCAAACTATTCCAGAAAATTCAAAAAGAGGGCAAACTTCCAAACTCTTTTTATGAGGCCAGCATCATCCTAATCCCAAAACCAGATAAAGATACAATGAAGAAAGAAAATTACAGGCCAATATCCCTGATGAACATAGATGCTAAAATCCTTACTAAAATACTAGCAAACTGGATCCAGCAATACATTGAAAAGATCATACACCATGACCAAGTGGGATTTATTCTGGGGATGCAAGGCTGGTACAACATCTGCAAATCAATAAATGTGATACATCACATAAACAAAATGGACAAAAATCATATGATCATATCAATAGGTGCAGAAAAAGCATTCAACAAAATCCAGCTCCCATTTCTGATAAAAACTCTCAGCAAAGTGGGAATAGAGGGATCATGCCTAAACATAATAAAGGCCATGTATGACAGACCTACAGCCAACATCATACTCAATGGGCAAAAACTAAAACGATTTCCATTAAAAACAGGAACAAGACAGGGATGTCCACTTTCACCACTCTTATTCAACATAGTACTGGAAGTCCTAGCTATAGCCATCAGACAGAAAGAAAACATAAAAGGAATCCAAATTGGAATGGAGGAAGTAAAACTGTCATTATTTGCAAATGACATGATATTGAACTTAGAAAACCCTAAAGACTCCATCAATGTACTACTAGATTTAATTAATGAATTTGGCAAGGTAGCTGGATAGAAAATCAACATCGGCAAATCAATGGCATTCTTATACACCAACAATGAACTTTCAGAGAAAGGAACTAAAAAGCAATACCATTTAGCATTGTAACTAAAAAAGTTAGATACCTAGGAATAAACTTAACCATGGATGTAAAAGACCTGTATTCAGAAAACTACGTGACACTGAAAAAAGAAATAATGGAAGAGTTAAACAAGTGGAAGAATATACCATGCTCATGGATTGGAAGAATTAATATCATTACAATGTCCATACTACCCAAAGCAATTTATAAATTCAATGCAATTCCTATTAAAGTACCAACAGCATATTTCACAGACCTAGAACAAACACTTTGAAAATTTATATCAAACCAAAAAAGGCCTGAATAGCAGCAGCCATCTTGAGAAAAAAGAACAGAGTGGGAGGGATCACATTACCCAACTTCAAACTGTATTACAAAGCCACTGTAATCAAAATGGCCTGGTATTGGTACAACAACAGGCATATAGATCACTGGAACAGAACAGAGACCCCAGAAATAGACCCACGTCATTATGGTCAGTTAATATTTTAAAAAGGAGTCAAGAGTATCCAATGGAGTAAAGACAGTCTCTTCAATAAGTGGTGCTGGGAAAATTGGACAGATACATGCAAAAAAAATGAAACTAGACCACCAACTTTCACCATACACAAAAGTAAACTCAAAATGGATAAAAGACTTAAATGTAAGTCACGAAACCATAAAAATCCTGCAAGAAAACATAGGCGGTAAAGTCACAGACATCCCATGTAGTGGACTTTTCACTGATACACCTCCTAGGGCAAGAGAAACAAAAGAAAAAATAAACATACGGGACTACATCAAACTAAAAAGCTTCTGCACAGTAAAAGAAAACAGCCTCAAAATACAAAGGAACCCCACAGTCTGAGAAAACATAGTTGCCAAGGATGTATCTGGTAAAGGGCTAACTTCCAAGGTGCACAAAGAACTCATACTATTCAGCAAGAGGAAGACAAACCACCCAATTAAGAAATGGGCAAAGGACTTAAATAGACACTTCTCCAAAGAGAACATATGGATGGCCAAGAGACACATGAGAAAATGCTCAATGTTGCTAATCATCAGAGAGATACAAATTAAAACTACAGTGAGGTATAATTTCACACCCTTCAGAATGGTTACTATCTACAAATCAATAAAAGACATGTGCTGGGGAAGATGTGGAGAAAAGGGAACCCTAGTACACTGCTGGTGGGAATTGCAGACTGGTGCAACCACTATGGAAAACTGTATGGAGATTCCTCAAAAATTAGAAATTGAGCTGCCTTTTGACCCAGTGATTTCATTCCTAGGAATGTATCCTAAGAATCCTGAAACATTAATCAGAAAGAATATATGTACCCTGATGTTCACAGCAGCACAGTTTACAATAGCCAAGATCTGGAATCAGCCCAAGTGCCTATCAGTAGATGAGTGGATAAAAAAGCTGTGGGACATTTACACCATGGAATACTATGTAGCTGTAAAGAAGAAGAATCTCCTACCCTTTGGGACAGTATGAATGGACCTGGAGGATATTATGCTAAGTGAAATAAACCAGGCAGCGAAAGACAAGTATCACATGATCTCGCTTATACGTGGAGTCTAAAGAACTTAATAAACTGATGAACGAACAGATTCAATGACTTGGAAGCATAGATCAGATTGACAAATGTCAGCGGGATGGAGGAGGGCAGGAGGGTGGAGGGAGAGAGAGTAACCAAAGAATTTATATGCATATATGCACAACCCAAGGACAGGGACAATGGTAAGGAGAGGGACTGGGGAGGGGGAAGTGATGGGGTGGAATGGGTGATTGAGGACAAAAAGGGACATCTGTAATATTTTAAACAAAAATAAAATTTTAAAATATTAGTTTATCATAAATATAAAAGTTTGTTTCTGGATTTTTAATTCTTTTTTATTGTTTATTTGCCAATATCTAAATAACTCATAATTCTGGCCTTATAGTGGTTATGAAATAAAATAGTTAAGCCCTTCAACTTTGTTCTTTTTCAAAATAATTGCTTTTTTAGGTCCTTTGCATTTCTATATGCCTTTTAATATCAGTTTAACAATTTTTATTGAAAAGAAAATCCTATTGGCATTTTGATAACAATTGCATTGGATTTTAGATCACTTTGATTGAGAATTTTTATCTTGACAGTATTATATCTTTCAACCTAATGATGTTTACTTAGATTTTTAAAAATTTCTCTCAGTAAGATTTTCATTTTCAGTTTACAAGCCTTGAACTAATTTTGTTAAATTTTACTTTTAAGCTTTTTTTATTGCATTATGATGGAATTGTTTTCTTAATTTTGTTTCCCAATAAATTGTTGCTAGTATTTTAAAATACAAGAGACTTTCATAAATACAGCTTGTAGTATATGATTTCCCTTTTTGTTTGTCCTTAATTCTTTGGGATTATCTACATATGAGATTCTGTTATTTGCAAATAAAGTTTTACTTCATTTCAATCTGTGTGCTCTTTCTTTCTCTTACCTTATTTTAATGTCTGAAATATCCAGTAAAATGTTAGGTAAATGTGATAAAAGAGGACCTCCTTTCTTGTTTCTGATGTGATGAATCAAGCAATCAACATTTTCACCATTTAGTGTAATGATAGCTGTTGTTTTTTCATAAGTGTCTTTTATCAGGTGAAGGATGTTCCTTCTACTGCTAGTTTGTCAAGAAGTTTCATGGCATCAAATGCTTTATCTGCATCTATTGAGAAATGATTGTCGTCCTTTATTTTATTAATATTGTATATTACATTAAATTGTTTTTAGATATTAAATCAATCTTGCATTTGATTTGGTAATAGAGCCTAATCCCTATATGTTACTGAATGAGTTATACTAATACTTTATTAAGGATTTTGCAGCTACATTCAAGAGGAAAATTAGACATTAATAAATATTTACCTCAGAATAAATTAGTTAAAAAAGGTTCATTTTTTTTTTTTTTTTTTGAAGGTGCATTGGTGATTTGGTGTTATTTCTAGTTCAAACCTTTAATATACTTGATAGAATTCACCAATTAAGCCATAGGTGCTTTTATTTGGGGGAAGATTTTTAATCAATAATTTTATTTCTGAATGTTTTCTATTTCTTCTTGAATTGGTTTTGGTCATTTGTTTACTTTCAGGAATTATTCTATTTCAACAAAGCTATTTAATTGATTTTCTTCAATTTTCATGATATTCCCATTTCAATTACTATAGTCAGGAAAAAAATCTCTTTAATTTTTATTATTGGTATTTTTGTTGCCTGTTGAAATGGACTCCTGTCATATAGTTGTGAGAAAGCATTTCCAGGGATCCATGCATGAGAGGATGAAGGTCAGTGGTAAGACTGATTGGGATTGAAATAGAAGGCTGTACCCAGGTTCCCAATGTCTCATCTCCATCTGTCCCACTGTGGAAAAAGTCCAGCCTTGCCTTCACCATGCCCAGAACAAAGGCCAGTGTCCAAAAATTCTGTGTCATGACTAAGCTGAGTCCAGTTTAGCCTCTGTCTTTGTCCAGCTAATATTGCCTCTGCTCCTGGCTGTGTTCCTGCTGGCACTGCATTGTTATACCCAGGTCACACTTAGAGCTACTCTTGGAGCCTATGCAGCTGCAAGACCCCAGGAGGCTGCTATGCCTGTATGGCTGTTATGGAGAGAGAACATGTGAGAGAACTGGTGAGAGAAAGCTTTTTAAATCTTGGATTATATTTTCTTTTTTCTTTTTTAAGTATGTCTTTATTGACTTCAGAGAGAGGAGGGGAGAGGGAGAGAGAGAGATAGAAACATCAATGATGAGAGAATTGTCATCGATTGGCTACTTCCTGCATGCCCCCTACTGGGAATCAAGCCCACAACCCTGGCATGTGCCCTGACTGGGAATAGATCCATGACCTCCTGGATCCTAGGTCGATGCTCAACCACTGAGCCATGTCCAAACGGGCTTGGAGTGTATTTTCTCAGGCTTGGGGAGGACCAGGTGCTTTTTCAAACTAACCAATTAATTTTCTATTCCTTCCAGACTTGCATTGGGTCCTTCCCCCAACTAATCCATTTCCTAGAACTTCCAGGTTCTGTTTTTCTTATCCAATACCATCCTTCTCCCAGACTAAGTTGGCCCCTTATGGCAACCATCTTAGTTCCTACTGTGCATGCCTCAGAAGAAGCACCTTTCCTTTCACCATCTTGGCTTCTGTGGCACATGTTCCCAGCAGAGGAATTTTCCCTTTATTGTTTATTCTTTCCCCAGATAATCTGGGCGAGTGGACTGCTGGTACTCTGGGGAGATTGGAAAGCTATTCCTTCCACCTGAGGGGTGTTAATCCCCTTGGTATGGCAATGCTGCAATCCCCTTGGGTGCCCATGAATGCTGCAACTTCCTAATGAAGCATGTTTATTGTCCAATTTGACTCCCTAGTTTATTATGTTTAATGTCTGATTCCCTTTGCTTCCTTACTTTGTTAATATCTAGCAATCTACACTAACATATTTCTCTCCTGAAGAGCCTTGTAATCTTACAAAGGTAAATGGATGAATGTCTCATTTTCTGTAACTTCTTCCTGCTATCAAGAGACATAGTCCTGCCTATCCCCAGGCCCAGAGATTCTTCCTATCTGCCAAAGGAATAAAGAAGCAAAAGAGGAAGGAGTGTCTTCACCAGAGGGGAGAGACATTGTAAAGTCCAAGTCAGTCTGTTGTTGTCCTTGAGAGGCACCTATGCAATGTCTTGAGGATGGTGCTGCTGGACAAGTTAACATCCTTATTATATTCTAGAGGTGATACAGTCAACAAGAAGGTTAAAAAATCAACAATGAGGAGAATTATGGCAACTAAATATCTGGTAAGGGGTAAAAACCAGGTGAGAGAGGGACTAACTTTATAGTGTCCCAGATTAAGCAGGAGGAGTGGCTTACTTGGAAGCAGGTGTTTCATACCTGTCTGAATCCCTTTTCTTTACTATACTTAATTCAAATTAGGCTAAGTGTAACAGTTTAAGATTTCCCTTTTGAAGCAGGCCTTTTCTGTCTGAACCACTTGGGCAGAAAAGGGAAATTAATTCCAAGCAAAGCTGATAGATTTCTCCATACTTCACCAACTCAACCATCTAGTTCTGAAAATAAGTCAATCCAGCCAAACCATTGAGTTTTATTTCAGGAGGTAATGATGCAGATGGGCTTCAGAGTGAGGCCTATGCTGTATAAACAAGCAATCAGGTAAAGAACATCATTGACAAATATCTTATGAAAATCGAAGGAAAAAAACACAAAAGTTAATAAACACAGCAAATCATAAACCAGTTTCTGAGTCTGTAAGACTGTCAGTTGAGAAAACTTCCAGATGCAAGGCTTTAGCTGGAATGAGAAAGCAAGTAGTTACAATCTGATAGATTCTCCTTGTCTGTAGTTTGTCTCTGGCAATGTCATCAGATGTTTGGCATACACAGCCTTAGAAAAATGTTTTAGTTCTCAAGAATTCCTAGTCAAAGGCTGGGAGGAAAATAAAACATTATTTTGGAGGGTTCCAGACAACTAGGAGAGTTCAGGAATCAGTTTAGTTCAAAAATGAAAAACAAAACTTTGAAGTCAATGAACTGAATTAGAGTCTACTATTCACAACAGGACATTGTGATTTCCATTGAAACAAAATTTCTCTTCCTAAAGTCACCCTTATTTTTATCAAAAACACTGTATTATGTTATGTCCAATCTTAATTTGGCCTGATTATTTGCACACACACAAGAACAGCAGTTGATTGTATAGGCTCTTTTAAAACTGCTCTACTAGAATCTCCTAAGGAATCTTCAGATTGAGCTTTAATCAGCCCCTTAAGGCAAAGAAGCCAAGCCACACAGTTGCCATTAGATATAACCTGCAATATGTACAGGTTTGGGTAAATCCTCAAGTTCTTGAGGTTCCCAGAAATGTTTTAAGGTTCCTTCCTTGCCATCTCTCAGGAAAGCAACCTTTGTTTCTTACCTGGAAAAACTGACATAAATCACGTGAATAAGCAATGTGCCAGGTTGCTTCTCCAATGGGCTTTTATTAGCTTTGAAATTCAGTCTTAATTTCTTAAGGCTTTCCGGTGACATCCAGAGTTAAGGAGTGTACTTATCAGACATGACATTCCAGTTAAAGTCTTGGTTATTAAAATCACAATTGAAAACTGGTTCTTATGAGATTCATGCACATAAGTGAATTGCCAAATTCTGGAGGGATCAGGTAGGGAGAAAAATATAGAATAAAAAGAAAATTCTTGTTCTTTTAACAGAGTGAAAAGGACCAAAGTCCAACTCTGTATTACACAGCTAAAAAGTAAGCAACTAGCATTCTTTAGATTGGCAAACACATTTCATAACTTCTAGAAACATAGGTTTTTGGTTTTTTTTTAAATATATTTTTATTGATTTCAGAGAGAGGAAAGAAGGGGGAGAGAGAGAGGCAGAAACATCAATGATGAGAGTCATTGATCAGCTAGCCGGCAACCCGGGCATGTGCCCTGACCAGGAATCGAACCCCAATTGCCTGGATCCTAGGTAGACGCTCAACTGCTGAGCCATGCCTGGCCAGGCTAGGCTTCTTTATTGACACACATATTTACACTTTTAAGAGACTTACTTTCATGAGATGGGTATTCGAAAGCAAAACTCCATGATCTAGAAAGGAACAGCTGAAATAAGTTAAATTGATTTTCTCTGATGGTTAAGTTTTTTTCTCTCCTGATAAGATTACCTCCCAGAAATTTGCATTTTAAAAGATGGCCCAGATAAAAGTTCTTGGAGACCTGGTATTTTCACCTCTGAGGTGAAGACTTTGGTTTCATAAAGCCAATTATCTATAAGCTCTTTTTCTTGAGAGACTCAGAGTTAAATTTCTGCAAGTTGGCAAGATGATACCCCAAAGGAGCTCTCCAGGCACTGTGGATGGAGGTGATATTGCCTATGAGAAAAAGACCCCCTTTCTTGTAAAAGAAGAAGAAATTGGGAAGCTGAGGGAGGCATGAGCTTTCTGAGTGCTCCCTAGCCCTGTGTCACATGACCAAAACTTGGGATGGTGTATTACCACTTCTTTGCTAGACATTGGGGTCTAAAGGCCCATTCCTCCTATGCCAGGTACATTGTCCACCCATGGCCCATGCCTCACCCCTCTCCTCTGCAGGGTGGAGACCTTCCCAAAAATTACAATATTTTATGCCCAGGTGTAGAGCCTTACCAACAGTCACCGTGGTGATCAGGCACTGTTAGTTGGGTGTATCTCACTGCACAGAGGTGGTTCTGATGGCCTCTGGCCTTATCTAGCTGCCGGAGCCTGCCGGCAGTCGAACGGGAACCTGATTGAGGGGGTGAGGATTGGAAAAGAAAGACAAGAGACAGGATGGGATCGGGAGGGCTGCAGCTCATTCCTGTTGCCAGCTGCCAGCCCCGAGTTTATTTTCTCCGCTCAATATATACAGGCACTGTTGATTGTGCTGAATAGCACCCCGCCCCACATTTCTTCCCTTAGCCCGATACTAAGTAATTCCTCCAAGGCCCTACGAATGCCTTTTCAGAGTAAACACCCTGCCTCCTGCAGGAGCTCAGGCCTTGGAAAGTATCCTTATCTCGGCTTCTAATGGGAACTTTTGGGGAGGATAGAGTCCTTGGCTTGGTATGTGGCTTAACTATCCTTTAACCCTTCAGGCCGGGGCCAGCTTCCTAATTAGCCTTTCTAGAATTTAGTGTTGCTTTGGTGCCTCAAGGACTGGGTCAGGGAGCAGGAGGGCACCTCTGCAGCTCACCCAGGCAGCTCCTCTGTGCCTGGGGCCACTAACTCATCCACATCTCCCTGGGGAAGCATTTTCCACTGATACCGTTGCATGGGTCTCTGCAAATTGATAGCTGGGACACTGAATGCAAACCGTTCCCTGTCCCTCGGATGGAGGGGGAGCGGGGGGAGCAGGGCGAGTGCTAGCACCGCTGCCCACCACTCGGGTCAATGCCTCAGAGATTTCTCTCTTGATGGCACTAGGGCAAGCGGGCCTCCCGGGTCTTTCTCCCTGGGCAGCACCTCGCCCGGCGGGTCCTCCCGGGGGGAGTCCCGCCGGCTCCCCACATCTAGCCTTATCAGAGGTTTCGCCCTTGTGATTGTCTGTACAAGGGGTGCCTTGTACCTCCCCAGCCTCAAGTGAAAAAGCTCATACTATAACTGTCCTTTAATAGTTGGGCTAGTAACCTGTTGCCCTTTCTTTCATATTCCCAGCAGCCTTGGTCCTTCAAGAAGCCTAAGGTTAGGTTCAGCCTCCCCTAGGAGGGGAGGGAGTATCCCTGTTAAGAAGTTCTCAGGATTAGCTAAGTCAGCCAGACAGAGATAGCACTCCAGAAAATCCTGTCTGCCTTCTTTAGGAAGATCATAAAATGCTGGATGTCCTGGGTACGAAAGGGTGCAAAAGCTGCGGGAGAAACTAGCAAACATTTAGTCAGTCTCAAGATTAGTTTCCTTTTGTGGACATTCTTTTTATTTTTATTTTCTATTTTTTTAAATTTATCTTTATTGTTGAAAGTATTACAGGTGTCCCATTGTTTCCTCCCAACTGACTCCCTCCACCTTGCTCCCACCCCCTCTCCAGGCTTTCACCCCGTTATTGACTGTGCCCATGGGTTATGCATATATGCATATAACTTCTTCGGTTAATCTCTTCCCACCCTCCACCCCCCTTCCCTCTTTCCTCTGAAATATGATCGTCTATTGCATGTGTCAAAGTCTCTGGATCTATTTAGTTCATCAAATTATTTTGTTCATTAGCTTCTTCTTAAAGAAGACCCTTCAACATTTCATGTAGTACTGGTCTGGTGGTGATAAATTCCTTTAGCTTTTTCTTATCTGTGAAGCTCTTTATCTGACCTTCAGTTCTAAATGATAACTTTTAAGTTTCTCTGTTCATGTTTTTTACAGTATGTTTTAGTTTACTTCTCTAGGGATCAAAATATGCATCTTAACTTATCTTCGCTGTGCATACGCTCAGCCTTGGCCAGGGATATACTTGCTCCAACAAAGGTAGAATCCTCTGGCAGTTAGAGTCGTCGGTGTTCCCTAAACATTTGCCATCAAGATCGTCATTTTCAGCAATAATGTCATTGGGTATTGATATCATTTCTCAATCCAGATTGAGTGAGTTCCTTTTGACTGTCAGTGAAACTTGTCTGTCTTCACTTGCCTGCCCTGTCCTGGAAGAACCTCTGTGCTGACTGACCTGGAGATGGAAGGGATGGAGAGAGATAGGCCCAACAAGAATGTCACAGATTACCACTGTTCCTACCTGATGTTCAGCAACTTAGAATAAATGTTTCTCATATAATGTGTAAGCCTTTTGTTGATATCCAGAATGCTGAAATGGTTGTTTCTGTAAATTTTGTCCACCTATGTGGTTGTTTTTACAGAAAAGATTTGCTAACCTTCTCATATAGACACAGTGGAAAATTTCTCCCCAGCACTTTTGGATCACAAATTACAAGATGTTGAGTAATTCAGAGTGACTGAGGTAAAATTTTGTACTGTGCTAAAGATTATGGGACAGATATGGCTTTTCCGAGGGCAAAATATCTGAGAGAGAAGCACTGTTTTTGTTTAGAGCAGCTTGGAAAGGAAATATCATGCCTACAATTGGATGAATCAGGTTTTGCAAAGATTCCAAAGTACAATTACCTACATTTCTACATCTTCCTCAGTCATGGTACCATTGATATATCAGTATCAATGTCTAGAAAAGTGAAATAACATTTTATTTGGAAATGTATTCAGATGTCAGTTGCTGACACTTGTTCATTTAATGAATGATCAATAAAGTATTGGGTGGTCACTTCATTTCTCCAGATACCCACTTAGGCTTAAGTGATCATTGACTTGTACTCAACAGGGTAGTCACAAAACAAATTAGAGGAGAGAAATTGAGTTTGAACATGAGTAGATATCAATCTACATATGTAGCTTGTCCTTATCCATATTTTTTAAAATATTGATACATCTACAGATAGAAAATGAATGTATTGGCAAGAACACCATGTTTAATTTAGTCCAGAAAGTGAAGATGAATATTTTATGGTAGATATATTTAATTCATATATTTATCTATTCATTATGTACTAGAGCCTAATTTATCAGGCATTGCATTTTGTAAGTGTTAAAGGTCTGAAAAAGAATAAGAAGTGGTCACAACCTTCATAGCTTCACAAAAAATAAAGGACCATGTAAACCAGTTATTGCAATCATTTTGTGAATTAAGCTGTAGCAAAGATCTGAGTCTTGCTAGGTAGTAAAAGGAGAGACTGATCAATTATACCTGGGTTGGTGCAGATGGTCAGCAAAGTCCCAAAATCATATACTGTTATAAAGTTTACTGTGCTCAGATGGGACAAGGGATAAAACTTTCTTCCTTCAGCCATATCATAGACAATATGACCACTGTTGACATCATCTGAAATGTGTATATCCATGCACATTGTATATTTAATATAGCTAATATTTTTATATACATTTAGTTATGGTTCAGTTACTTTCAGTTTCCTATATACTGATATGTAGACTTTCTACTGCTTTGAACTTGCAATTTGAAAGTAAATTAGGTACCAGAAATGCTGTAAACCAAACTATTAGCTTTTGAGGAAATGTTTTTCTTTATTCCTTTAGCAGTAGTAATTGATTGAAGATACACAACTGTTTAGCACTCATCTCCTTAATCTTTCAATTCTGCTTATCCACATTTTATTTATGCAAAGAAATATGTTTTCCACCAATTTGATTCTTTAGCTCAGCTTCTAATATTTTCCCACATATGTTTATTTTACTCATGTTAATAGAGCTTAATAGTCAAACAAATATTCATAAATTTTCAAACCAAGTATAAATAAATTTCAAATACAGTTATAGTAATCAAAACCATTGGAAAATTATCAAAATATTTATATTATTCTGACATATTATATCCAAAGTTGATAGCATCTTCTTAAAAGGCAATATTCTCAAGGGATTCCTTACCTAATATTAAAGTCACCAACAAATACACCATGGATCTACCCTCATGTTCAAATATGATTTCTCTTAGATCATGGGGGTGGGAGGAGATATGCCTTAAGTGGGAGGAGATATACCTTAAAAACCCAAATGTATTCCTGAGCACACACCACCACAGTTCCATCCAGGGTCTGTTAAAGGTGCTCTCTCTGCCAAAGCAAAGGGTGTAAACAAAGTTGGATAGTCTGCTTTCTGAAGTCACTGGATTATATGACCCCTCCTAAATATTAATCTTAATTTTCACTTCTGTCTTGAGCTCCAATTTGAAGCACAGCTGCCTGATTGTTCCTTAGACACATAAAATTCTACCTACCTGAAACAGATCAACTGGAAATGCTAAGCATTTATGGATTGTAAGGATGGAATAACCACCCTACCACTTAAATGTTGTGACTTCATCTTTCCAATCTGCTCTCTAAAATTTCCAATTTGTAAAATGGGAATGACAAAAGTCCTACCTTACCACATTATTGACTGTGAGGATTAAATGAACTAATACACATAACTTACATAAAATGGAACTCAGCATATAGCTAATAACATTTACTAATATTTACATAAAATACTTACCACTATTACTACAATTTAGGGGGGGAAAGGCAATACTCTTTTAAACTGAAAAACCTAGTTTTCTATTCAACTCAGCATTGCTTTTTTTCCCCCTTTTTCATTTTTTTTAAATAGCCTTTCACACCTTCAAAATTAGTGAAATTTTGCCATCATTGGTTACCAAGAGTGATGAGACTCATTTTAGTTTAAGCACAATATTACTTGCTGCAAAATATTTTAAACTTTTAGCTAATATATTTTTTAAATTTCTTGTACATTTTGGATTTTAAGCAACCATGTTCTTCTAGAGGATTTTCTGTGCTCTATTTGTTTCCAAAATAATCATGATCAGGAAAGCTGACTTGACCCAGCAAAATTAGAAGTGTGTTAATGTTTCAAAGAAAAGCACACATAGTAAGATTAGAATATTTACACCTAAAATAGAAATTACAATTAACACTATAATACAAACTAAGCTAAGGGTGACAATTTAGACCATTCAAGTGCAAACAATCACTGAAAAAAATAAGGTGACATTTAGCAAGTGAACATAACTTGATGAGCTGTGAAAATCAATTAACCAAAAATAACCTGTTTCAAAGAAATAAAGGAGATACAAATGAATAATACTTTAAAGTTTAACCCAGGTTTGTCCTAAATTATACGTGCTAGACAACAGTCAATACTAAAAAATTTTCATGCTTTTTCCCCAAAAACCTTTTTTTGAGAGCTAGGTGTGCATGGACACCACCCTACACACACACACACACACACACACACACACACACACACACACACAGAGGCAGAGCACATACACATTCAACTACTTGAGTTTATATATGATTTAGTTTATATATATTTTTAAGTCCAAATGGTGGGCCAATGGTTAGCAAGATGTTCTCAGATCATTAGTAATTGTAGCACTGAGTCCATACTTAGCCCCTGAATTATAGGCTTATACATCCTTGAGGACTTTGCTACAATTGCTAGAAAATGTGTGGCCAGACTCTTCAATTCAAAAAAGTTATTTTCCTTGAGGTATTTTATTAGTTTATATTATATTTATATTCATATCCTTTTCATCATACTCATTGGTTCAGACAGACTGCCATTAATTATAAGACAGAAAATATATATCTAAAGGTAACTTGCTATCAAGGCAATTTTTTCACATACTACTAGAAGTTGGCTGTTGCAGAATTGACCATTTCAAGCTGTCAATGGTGCCAGATAAGGCCAAATTCTTCCTACATTTCTGCTAGTCTTGGTGTACCAACTTTCCTCCTCAGGCTAACATTCATGATTTTATGATGGATGCTGAAGTTCCAGTCATGATATTCACTTAAAAATGTATCTAAAGACAGAGAGAGGAGTAGGTAGGATTTAGGTAGATAATGATTTTCTCTTCATTTCTTGTCATTTTTTCTTCTTCATCATTTTCTTGTTAACTTCATTTAACTTCAAATTTTTTTTATTTTATTTTTTTAATTAGGAAGATACATTTTCCCAAGACATTTCAAATAACACATGACTTTATTTTTTGTCAGACAGTGTTTGGCACATTGTTTCTTCAAATGATAAAACTAAGATGTTACTAGAATATAAGGAGGGAATGGAAGTTGGCTTGGTGAATAACAGTGCCTGCCATTGCATACTTTATTTTAAAACAAAAATTGTTTTAAAACATTTTTGTGGTGAAAAAGAGCAACTCATATTTAATGGCACTATAAAGTTGTAATGCTAATCTCAGAAAGTATGAGAAGCAATGTGACCTTGCAGGAAGAAAGTGGAGGCAGAAACATGTAGACTGTATTCTGGTCCTTAAAATTCATAGGTGTCTGACTTGGTAAGCTGAGACATGGCATCCTCATCTATAAAATGGGGAAAGGAAGAGGGTATGCCTGAAATGTGAAAGAAAAAGTATATACTTGAAGTCTATAAGACGGCCACAGAAATGCAGAGAGAGCATGAAGGCATTACTTTTCTAATGCCGCAATTGGTAATTTTGAGCAGATTATAAAAAATTATTTTCTAAAAGAGTGGCCATGGAACTGGAGACCCTTGGGTAAGTGCTTTATAGAAAATTGTTGAGAAAGTTGCTCTGCAATTCTTAGCTCTAATAATCTAAGGGATTTTTTGGAAGGGATAGTGGAAGTTATGTATTTACCTCTAGGAGTTAGTGCTGCTCTGAATAAAAATGTTTTCTAAAAAGACCCAATACTTGTGTAAGCCGCAAATCCAAGCTAATTTGGGGGCCCCTGCCACCATCAAGAATGCCGGTTGTTGCCAAGAGCAACTGCTAGGATTGCTTGATGGAAATAGTAGTGGAAGTCTCATTGTGGGGAGCTAAAGGTGTGGCTAACTATATGCATATATGCATAACCCATGGACACAGACAATGATGGGACGAAGGCCTGAGGAGGGGGTGAGAGAGAGGTGGATGGGGTCAGTGGGAGAAAAAAAGTGGGGCACTTGTAATACTTTCACCAATATAGATAAATTTTAAAAAAATTCAGAGCATATAAACGAGAATTAATTGTCTCAAATAGCATTCTTATTTGGGGATTGGGTATCAACACTGGTTGATATGTCATTGTATTCTCGATGAGAAGAGAAAATTACACTGATTAGCAAGAAACCTGGTGGAATAAGAAATCCAGAAATTTCTATTGAAGGCTTAGATCATCCAAATGGACCATAAAATCTGTTTCAGATTGCTGGACAGAAGCATGTGTCCTGGAGAAAGGGACTGACACACATAGGAATAAATAGCTTATTATTATCATCATAATTACTTTTCATAATTAGATTTATGGTAATGTTGAAGTATTTTTGGTGATTTAATTCACATTTGCATGGACCCTGTAACCAAGTATTCTCACCAGAAAGCAGGCAATGTTTTATTTTATTTTGTTTTATTTTATTATATATATTTTTTATTTATTTCAAAGGGAGGAAGAAAGAGGGAGAGAAAGAAATAGAAACATCAATGATGAGCAAATCTTGATTGACTGCCTCCTGCATGCCCCACACTGGGAATTGAACCCACAACCCAGGCACGTGCCCTGACCAAGAATCGAGCCAAGATCTCCTGGATCATAGGTTGATGCTCAACCGCTGAGCCAAGCCAACTGAGCAGAAAGCAGGCAATTTTTTACATTTTCAATTAAGAAAATTAAATACATTAGATTATATTCATAATGCTACCATGATGAACTGAAAGGGCAAAGCACAAATGTTAATAATGTATGTAAGATCTATAAGTGATAAACAAAATTAAGAGCATATTCAGGGGTAAAATGTTTGCTCTTTTAAGATGAATTTAGGATAAGTTAACATTAATAATGCCAAAATATTTGTCATATAAGAAACCATTGTTTATTATTTTGACTTGAAGAAATTTAAGACTGTGAATATATTTCTTTTTTAAAAATTTATTTTTATTGTTGAAAATATTACAGATGTTCCCTTTTATCCCCATTAACCTCTTTCACCCCCCCCTTCCCCTCCCCAAGTCCTTGCCCCAGACCTTCACCACACTATTGTCTGTGTCCATGGGTTATGTATATATGCATATAAATTCTTTGGTTAATCTCTCCCCACCCACCAACCTACCCCTACCTTCCCTCTGAGATTTGTCAGTCTGTTCCATGCTTTTATGTCACTGAATCTATTTTGTTCATCAGTTTATTATGTTCTTCAGATTACACATATAAGTGAGATTATGTGATATTTGTCTTTCTCTGCCTGTCTTATTTTGCTTAGCATAATATTCTCCAGGTCCATCCATACTGTCCCAAATTTCATATTCAAGCACTCAGTTTGGTTTCAAGCAATACATTTCTAATATGGTTCTTATAATTGTTCAATAGTATCATTTCCATTTTTTAGAGTTTCAGTGAGCACACATTGCTAAAAACTGCCTTACCTTTATAATCTCTTGGTCCCCAGAATAGTCTAGTTAGACCTCAAAAATAAGATACAGTATCTCTAGGAGACAGTACACTCTCACACTGCTTGATTGTCAACATTCACTTTGTTCAAAATGCTTCTTCCTTTTCATTGAACGGAATATTGCCTACAGGACTTTCACATGCTTTTGTCAGGTGAATTTTCAATGTGGTTCTTCTAAAATTTAATAATACAGAGTACTTGTGAGTAAATGCAAAAAAACACATTTTGACACTTCAAGTACTAAAATGCCTAGGAAGATAAAAAGAAAAAAATGACATGCACTTTTGCCTTTTGAATATGTATTGTTGGTAAAATAAAATTATGTCTTCTGACCTTTGTCTAATATAATATTCTTTTTTTTTTAAAGCTGTTCCATGTACATTGTATCATAAGTATTACCATATTGCCAATGGAAACCATACTGAACAATATTAGTGAAAGCAAAATGTCCACCATTGAAATGTGATTGTTAAAAAGCATAACAATGTATGTTTGCTTAATGCATATATTTTACACACACATGCACACACATACACACACAGAATTGTTAGTTCATAGGAAAATGTTCATTTGCTCATAGTTTAGATTAAGTGTATTTTATTTGTGACTGGCTGAATGTGATCTAATAACTTCGATCTGAGTTACTGAGGACCAGTAATCTATACAATTCAGGTATCAATTAAGTCTATTATTTTGTCTCTGGAATTGTTTTATATGACAAGGAATCTTACTATCCCTATATTATTCCATTACTTTTGCTACCCCTCCTCCTCCTACCTCTTTCTTTATCTCTCTCTTTAAATATGGTTGAGTTGTTAATTTCCCAAGGGCTTTAGCATAGGAGTTGGGCATACCCAGGTTAACTATAAAATGTGGTCAAGATGAAGGTAACCTCTCTCCCCCATAGGTGTATGAAAGGACCCTAGGCAGTTTTCTATAGGTCAGAAGATACTCGATTTGCCCTGCTTTTTGTCATGAACCTAAATCCAAGCACTGTCTCCATGCTTCCTCCTGGTGATCTTTAGTGCCCCTTGGGAGAAAAATCCATAATGACTGTCATTGTTTTTGTTCTTTTTTTAATTATTTGATTGGTTTATTTTTTTAATTTAATTTAATTTAATTTTGTCTTTATTGATTTCAGAGAGAGGAAGGGAAAGAGAGAGAGATAGAAGCATCAATGATGAGAGAATCATCAATTGGCTGCCTCCTGCAGAGCCCCATCCGGAAATTGAACTGCGATCTCCTGGATCTTAAGTCAATGCTACTATGTTTGTTTTACTATTATTTCTAAACTTATTTCATTAATTATTTATATTTTATAACTTTATTTTTTCATCACCATTTATCCCCTCTATGTCGTCTTCCACCTCCACCCATTCCCACAGTCACTACACTCCTGTCCATGGCCCTGATTTTTCTTTCTTTTTCTTTTTTGCTCATCCCTCTACCCTCTCCTGACACTCCCCCACAAACACCCCAGAGCTGTCTGCCTGCTATCTATGAGCCTTTTCCTAATTGCTCGATAGTTGTTTGTTCATCAAATTCCACATATGAGTGAAATCATATGGTAATTGTTTTTCTCTGACTGCCTTATTTCAGGTCTACTCAATAAATGCTGCAGGGAAAATTGGACAGATAGATGCAAAAAAAAAAAAAAAATTAAACTAGACCACCTTCTTACACCACACACAAGAATAAACTCAAAATGGATTAAAGACTTAAATGTTAGACTTGAAACCATAAAAATCTTAGAAGGAAACATAAACAGTAAAATCTCAGATATTTCTCCTAGTAATATTTTTTCTGATATATCTCCTCTGGCGAGGGAAACAAAGGAAAAAATAAACAAATAGGACTACATCAAACTAATTAATTTTTGCACAGCAAAGGAAACAATCAACAAAATGAAAAGACAACCCACTAAATGGGAGAACATATTCACTAATGATACATCTGATAGAGGTTAATATCCCAATTTAAAAAGAACTTATAAAACACTGAAAAGCAAACTATCCAATTTTAAAAAGTGGGGAAAGGATCTGAATAGACACTTCTCCAAAGAGGGCATACAGATGGTCAATAGAAATATAAAGGGATGCTTAATGCCACTTATCATCAGAGAAATGAAAATTAAAACCACAATGAGGTATCATGGCACACCTGTCAGAATGGCTACCATCAATAAATCAACAAACGGCAAGTTTTGTGGAGGATGTGGAGAAAGGGAAACCCTTGTGCACTGTTTGTGGGAATGGAGATGTGTGAGGCCACTGTGGAAAGCAGTATGGAGTTACCTCAAAAAATTTAAAATGGAACAGCCTTATGACCCAGCTGTTCCATTTCTGAGAATTTATCCAAAGAAACCCAAAACACTAATTTGAAAGAATATATGTACCTCTATGTTCATAGCAGTGTTATTTACAATAGCCAATATTTGGAAGCCCCCCAAGTGTCCATTAGTAGATGGGCGGATAAAAAAGCTGTGGTATATTTACACAATGGAATACTATTCTGCCTTAAAAAGGAAGAAAAATTTCCCCTTTGCAACAGTGTGGATGGACCTGGAGAACATTATTACATTAAATTGTGTACAAATGTTTTTGTATTATTGGATTTTATCTTATTAAAATTCCCATTTGTTGGCCCAAAGAGAACAAATCATATAACACCATTTTTGGCTCAGTGCTTCTGATATATACAATGTTTATTTTGTCACTCTATTCCATTTTAGGAAAAGCCTGATCGCTCTAGCATCTTACCAGTTCTACCTCTGCCCTACTCGTGCCAGCAGAGGTTGCATCTCCGTATTCCCCCATTGCTGAGACTTTTGAGGAATTACAAGCCTAGCTCTTCTCATAGATATGTAGAGTTCAGTTACAAACTTTATTCACAGTATATTACTGATTTTAACAGTGAGTATTTCAAGTATTGGAGTACATATTTGAGTAAATACAGATTACTCAATAATCCTGAAATCATTACACTTTCCCTATGTTTATATTTAGCATTTCTAATTTCACTAACCATCCCTCCAAATATATTTACTTGATGTATTACCTGTCTTGAGGGTTCATTCTACATATATAATTTTAAACAGTAAAAGTTTTAGATAGTAAGTAACTAAATATCTAAATTACTTAAATAAAAATTAACTAGGTGGTATTAGAAAACATTATGTCTGGTAATTTTATGTAGAAATAAAAATTATTAAAGTTTCTTTAGTCTTTTGAAAATGTAGATATTTAAATTCTCATCAGATCACCCAGTTACGGCAAGGGTAGTCTGAAAACATTCCAACAAATGCTTTGCTTGTTCTTTTTCTCCTGACCTAGAATGAGTTTTCTTTCACTTGTCCCCTCATTAACTTATCTTTTTCTGGCTGATGTGGATCAATTTAGCAATCTACCAGAATGCATAAGAAAGATTTCGTAGAAATATTGATAATGATTATACCATTAAGTGTTCTTTATTGCGCATAAAATCATAAATCCTAAATTTACAAATTTTATATATAGAAAATATACCTGGAAATTATTGCAGTAAAAAGAAACCTCATTATTGATTAGCTGTGGCTTTCTGAAATTTTAAGCATTGAGTCTTAAATTACTAATCAGTATCGGGTAATTTTGGAAAAACACACACATAAAGGTACTGAAACCAATTAAAAATATGAGTCCAAAGGTAACAAGTTCACCCATATTTTAGTTTCCTTGTAGTTGCTCATTACCTCTCCAAGTTCAGTAATTTTTCTTTGTGAGATAGTGATACTAATATGTACCTCAGGAGATTTGCAATAAAATTACATAAAAAATAAAATAGCTATAAAATAAAGTAATTATTTTTAGAATATTCTGTGTCTGTGGTTTGGTGTCATTAATTTTGTAAAATTCTCCTTCGTTATGACTTCAAATGTTTCTTGTTTTTCTTTCTCAACTTCTCTTTTTGGTATTCTCATTACAAATATATTATAAACTTTGAAATTATTTCCTTGTTCTTGGGCATTCTGGTCTGTTTTTTCCATTCTTTTAGATGTTTACATTCAAGTTTTGGAAGTTTCTATTGACATATCTTCTAGCTCACTGATTCTTTCCTTGGTTATATCCAGTTTACTGATATGTCCATCAAATGTATTTTTCATTTTTGTTGCATTGTTTTTATTTTTAACATTTCTCTTTCTTTCTTATAGTTTTCATCTCTCTCATACATGAGGTTTTAGAGTATTGGTCTAGAAGTTAAACTGTGTTTACTGTTTATTGTAGTGGTGTCAGATGCTAAAATTTCTGTACTGTTCTTGTTTTTGTCACCCTTATTGTCAATGAATTTCTCTAGAGTCTCATTAACTAAGCTTTGAGCATTGTAATTTTTTAGCTGTAATTCCATTATCATACAGCACTCTGGCTAATGTGGTGATAAGGTGTGAAGGGAAGAGGAAGTTGTCTATAGTCCTCTGGTTAATTATCATCAAGCTAGTCTACACTGGGCCTCCAGCCATTTGTCAATTAGAATTTACAGTCTTCCTACCAACATTGGTTCCAACTTTAGGCTTCTGCTCTTGGGCTTCTTTCTACTCCTGGGTAGTTATGGACTGATGTCTACCTTTCTCTTGCTTTCTTGTTTTGGGGGCAGAAGTTTGCCATGTAACTTCAATTTTGTGATGGATCTAAGAAGAGCTGTCAATTTTCAGTCTGTTCAGTTTATTTTTCTTGTTTTTAGAATGGAAGTGATGATTTCCAAGCTCATTACATGTCAGAGGAGAAAACACTAGGTTTTTTTCTTTTAATATTAAAATTTCAAAATCAATTATAAAATCCTTAAACAGATTTACCATAGTAGAAGTTCAATTAATATATTTATATTATCTGCTTCAATACCTTATAACTTAAAAGGTACCTGGACCATGAAAAATATTAAGATATGAAATTTATTTTTCTTTATCTTAGTCAATTGATTATTTTACTATTCATCATCTATAGAAGTAATAATTTACAACAGTGTTCAATGCTTATTATCAAAGAAATTTAATGCAATGTTAACATAGATTCAGATTTGACATTAACATTTAACTTTAATGTAAATTTTGTAAAAATTTAATTGACTGGAGAATTTTAGTTTTCCTCAGAGAACATAGGAATCTCTTGTTTAACTTTAGAGATTTATTTATTAATAAAATTAAAATATAAGCCCTGCCTTTCAGGACATTTTGAGACCTTAGAATAAATAAACAAATATATTTTAAGTGCTGTCATGACACACGCACCCTACAACTTGCAGTTTTACAAAGCTCCACAGGTCTGGTGCCTGTAGCAGTAAATTATTTAGCCCTCAACTTGTAAGTGACTGGAAATTTGTTGGAGGTTAATTCTCTGCCTCATTGGCCTCCCAAAATGGACGAACAGTAATTGATTTTGATAGCATTCACAAAGTACCTTCCCTTATTGAATAATAGAGTAGCACTCACAGATATATCCCCAGGATACAGAAACAATTAAGTGGGTATATAGACGTCATTAACAGTTTATTCTTATACATTTACTCAACCAACCTTCAACATTTGTGTTGCTTTAGGGAAACTATCAACTCTAAAGTAACAAATTGGTTTATATGTTTTACCAAATATTCTACATTTAAATAAAAAATCCTAAATTCTAGTTACTATTTAAAATACACCAAAATAGGTGTCATGATTACCTTATTGAAGTAATGAACTTAATATATCTCATCATTACTGATGTATATGTATCACACCGAGTTCCTTAGAAGGAATATAGCCAATATCGAATCTACCATGGGAACTATGGTAGGCATTATAATAAACTCATCACTCCCAAAGGTACCCTCTTTGAAATTTCCCAAACCTTTGAATATGTTACCTTACTCCTGTCAAATATATTACCTTACCTGGTAGGTATGAGTAATTAGTAATCTTAAAACAGAAAGAACATCTTTGTTTATCAAAATGACTCCAATATAATCACAGGGGACCTTGTAAGTGAATGATGAAATCAGGAGGATTGGGGTCTGTGAGAGAGCTGAAGGTGCTCTGCTTTTGACTTTGAAGATGGAGGAAGGGGCCATGGTCCTTCAGAAGCTGAAAGAAGAAAGAAAACAAAAGTCTCCTCTACAGTCTATAGAATGAATACAGCTCTGTGAACAGCTTGAGCTTAGCCCAGTGAAACCTATTCTGTACTTCTGAGCTCCAAACTGTAAGATAATATATTTGTACTGTATTAAGCCACGAGGTATGATAATTTGATACAGCAACAATAGGAAATATATAGGCACACAAAGTTCAAAAATTCTAGGACACCCCCTTTTTTTTAAATTTAATTCTAAGATTCTCTTCATGACTAAGGACAACATGATGACAAACCATTTTTTAAGTTATTACTATATGCTAAGCTTCATGTCAAATAAACATTATGTATAAGCTAATAATCACATTAACTCTTTATATATATTGTCATTATCTCTATTTTACAGATGTCAAAACAGAGACTTTGTAAGTTTACATAACTTGCTTTGATGGATTTAATATGGCTAGAGCTGCAATTCTAACAGAGAGTCAGATATTTTACAGATATCAAAATTATTTAATTAATTATTTAATTATTCTAAAAATAATTAAAAATAATGAGCTAAAGAGTCTTCTATTCCCATACTATTAGAATAGGTATTATGAAGGCTACAAATGAGGATGATACTGTTCCTGTCCTCAGAAATGTAAGCTCTATTTGAAAATAGTACTATCTGGAGTATTCAGATGAGTGTTTGTATCTTTAATTAGTATTCAGTCTTAAATAATAACCCTTGGCTTAGTCTTTCTATATTTCAATTAAATAATTGGGGGAATGATATCATCTTTTGCAAAGTATTCAAACAATGAGGGAAAATAATAAATTGAATCTAGAGTCCGTCATAACCTTTCAAATCTCCCCTACCTGGGAAGCTTATTGCAGTACGTCCTCATTTTTTTCCATTTAAATAGTCACTTTCTGAATCTTTCATCTGGTGAAGGTTTATGTTTGTGAAGTGGGGTGACTATTGGAGCCAAATTTACCTATGCTGTGTAGTTTTTCAGAGCATCAATTTCCTCATTGGTAAAAATGTTTACTCTAAAAGTGAATTAATGAAGTAATGGCCTTAATGCACCTAGAATACTGCCAGAAACAATAAATAGGGTTATTGCTATTCTGTATTTTATATTTTTAAAAGTAGTCATTAGTATAAGCTCCACTTTTATCTGTTTATGTGGTTTGTGAGATATAATTTAGGTCATATTGCTGAAAGTCTCACTAACCAAGTTTGCCTGCTTAAATCCAATCCCCTTTTTGAAGTTATAGGTGGGGAAGGAAAGGAGGCTTTTTCTTCCTTCATGCACCTAATTCTGTGAACTGTGTTTGACAGAGTCAAGCTCCAGGCCTCTCAAGGCTGAAGAGAGCTGCTAATAGGTCTATTTGATATAATGGCTAGGATGTAATTGCTCCTCAGGTCTGTAGCTTTACTAGAAGACTATTACTGCTCTCTCAAAACTGCCTCAGAGCTGGCTGTTTAAACAATGAAATTTTCTCAAAATAGGCTTTTATGACAATTTTCCTCTCTATAGTTGGGACTACTGACTCCATGAACTCAGTTCACTTTCTTCTTTTATTTTGCTGATAGCTGTTGGAGTTCTTTCAGAGATGATGCTAAGGATGGAGTGTAGTTTTCTTCCCCTTTGACTACCTTTTAATAGGAGTAATTGGTTTTCAAAGATGAAATATAACGGGGAAAGATTTTCAAGATTCTGACAATAAAATTTGTAATAGAATTATGGTTCTTTTACATTTTATCCTTGAGATGTTTGGAAAGGTATTTTTATTATATGTTTTTTGCATATAATTTTAGCAAAAATGCAGCACCGTATTTTAACATGCTACTCTATACATCATGGTAATTTTTCTTATGATTCACAGTCTTATGCTTAATACTAATTTAATAAATATTTTAAAGGATAAATGAATGAATGAAAACATAGTTAGAACATCTAGAACGAATTTAAAAATGTTTCCAGAATCTGACCCACTTTGTACTTCATCTGATTACTACTGTAAAATTCTATTTTCTTTTCCCAACAGCAACAATCTATCTTTTATATTTGAGTCAGCTGTACTCACTGTAAGAGTTTCTCTGTAAGTCTGGATCTCAAAAATTGGAAAGGATCATTCTTCTTAGCTATTCCAGTATTTCAAGGACAATGTATTAGGAAGGGCAGATGGTATTTTCATAATGGTATTTGTTGGTATTTATGAGCACAAAATATTATCATATATTTACTTTTAATTTATTGTCAAATAGAATATGCCATAAGTAGCAATGATTTCTCAGTATAAGATAGTATGTTTTTGATGATGTACAGTTTTTAAACAGTTCACAATTATTAATAAATGAATAAACAGCCTAGCCAGGCATGGATCAGTAGTTGAGCATCTACCTAGGATCCAGGAGACTGAGGTTGGATTCTGGGTCGGGGCATATATCTGGGTTGTGGGCTTGACCCCCAGTTGGGGTGGTGTTCAGGAGGCAGCTGATCAGTGACAACTCTCTCATCATTGATGTTTCTGTCTCTCTCTTCCTCTCCTTTACTCTCTCTGAAATCAATAAAGATATATTTTAAATAAATCAAAAATAAATGAATGAATGAACAAGTGACTGGTGTAAATTTACATCAAATTGTGAAGCAAACATTATAAATATAGTGTATAAGAATTAAATTAATAGATTTCCAAAAGTGTTTTTCTAAGAAGCAATATTACAATATTTTTTACATATTGTGCTAATTATGTTAATGGCATAAATAGGTGTCATGTGAAAAGAGAGTCAATTTCCAAAATCCATCCACTTTCAGGATGTTAGGTGGCAAATATGGGGTGAGTCTTATCACTGTGAGTGCATTTAATATCTTATTCAGTTTAAAGGTGACTAAGGAAAAATGTGCTTTGATGAAATCTTCTAATAAATATAATTTTAATTACTGGTATGACTTGTTTTCCATATAGAGGTATAAACTCAATCATATTAAGAGCAACCAGGCAAATTTCAATGAACCCATTTCCTCTCTGCATAAGTAAACTCACAGATTCCTCCAATGTCCTCACTTCACAATATATCTTGGTCTCTCAAGGGTGTGCCACACACAGAATCCTCTTCCATCCTTTTGTCGGTTTGCTCGTTTTCCTCACTGACTCCTCCTGTTTCAGAAGCCACTTGAGACTGTATTTTGCTGCTGCTGCTGTTACCATTCATTTAAAGCAAAGAAGGATTCTGATGAAAGTCCTTTTGTTCCCTGATATGTCAAGGTGCCAAGCATTCCCTCTTCCATGTAAAAGAGGGAAGAACTCTCCCTTCTCTACTTGCCTCACACTGTTACCTGGGCACCAGAAAAAAAAAAAAAAAAAAATTGCTTGTGTTTTACAGAGTCCTTCATGAAAACAGTTGCTTTATTTACTTTACAACAGATTTTATCTTTACAGGTTTTCTCCATACAATATAGCCAAGAGGTTGAGGTGAGTTTGGCACCTCTACTACTTGAGACAAACCACACAATGACTTCCAAGGCTTCATATAACAGCCTCCTGTAATATCTTCTCTGTTTCAACAATAAACTCTCTATCAGAACCTCCAAATGGCTTAATTTGCTACATCAGATCAGACCAGTATTTCAGAATCAGAGATGAGGGGCATTTGCACTGAAACCTCACTGAAAACAGTGTCCAGAGATGATTTAAAAATATATATATATCTTTATTGATTTCAGAGAAAGGAAGGGAGAGGGAGAGAGATAGAAACATCAGTGATGAGAGAGTCATTGATCAGAGGCAGCCGGCAGCCCGGGCATGTGCCCTGACCAGGAATCGAACCCAGATCTCCTGGATCCTAGGTCGATGCTCAACCACTGAGCCATGCCTGGCTGGGCCATAGATGATTTTTTAAGTTGTCCTGTTTAGAATATGTGTGAATGCTAATGAAGGAAATTAACAAAAGATTCCTGTACAGTAGTTTTTATGTCTTGTACCAGGAATGTTTAATATTTTTCTGAATGCAAGGTTTTAACTAAAAGAAAAGAAGACTGTGGGCTTTATGGCCAATTCTATAATAGGCTAAATTATTTATACTACTACTTTACTCAGTTCTTTTAATAAAAGGATGATTTTGCTTACCATGGTAGCAATAAACTCTGTAAAATATGTTTGTATCTTTATGTAGTTTATTTTTGATATAATTTAAATTAATAGCATATATTTAAAAAAATAACAAAATGGTTCTCAATTGTGTTTTAATGACATATTTCTTTAATAATTCAAGATATGCCCATGAATTCAATGCAGATGTGAAAATATTATTTACCTTATATTAGAAAAATTATGTTACTTATCTTAAAGCATTTTTAGATTCTTATTAATTTATTGAACTAAAGGTATAACATGAATTAATATATGAATAAAAAATAATTAGATACATTTTTAGCTTTTCACACATGAAACAACATTAGCATATATTTTTCTTCAATTTTGAGATGTTTAAAGGATTTTCCTAAGGCAATTATAAATACAAATCCATATTTGATACATACATATATAATGCATTTATCTATCTGCCTATCTAATAATCTACCTATCTACAAATTTGTTTATCTATCTACCAATGTAATTGTCACTGAAACCATAAAAAGTAAATAAATGTAGAATGAGACAAGACTGAGTACAAATTTCTGAGTAACACCATCAAAGAAACAAACTCATGGAATAAAGGAACCCTGTATGTTGCTAAGTAATAATATTCAAATAAGAGAAATTTTTAAAAGTGAGAGATGTCTCAAATTGCCATATACATTCCCTCAAAATGTTTTTACATACAGTATTATGTTTAAACAAAATATTGGTTTTTGCCCTGGCCGGTGTGGCTCAATTGGTTGATTGTCATCTGGTGCACCAAAAAGTGTCACCAGTTCAATTCCTGCCCAATTTGCAGGCTTGATCCCCAGTAGGGTGTGTGCAGGAGGCAGCCCATCAATTTCTCTCACATTGGTGTTTCTCTGTCTTTCTCCCTCTCTCTTCCTCTCTCCCTAAAACCAATGAAAACCTATTTTAAAAAATATTGGTACCTATTTTTTTGTTTATAATCATAGTTGCAGTTGCCATTCAACTGTGCCACCTTCTTGCAAATATGTAAATACCTTCTTGTTAAATTAAAGAGAAATAGTCACATGATTATTTTCTCTACTTATTTTTGGAATGTAAACAAAAAATAAATGTGCTCGTTTTTATAAATAATACAACTGTTGATGTGTTTAATTGAATCTAATTGATGAAACACTGCTATTCAGATAGAAAAGTGTGCTGTAGTTTCACCTGCATTATTTTCAGAACTATAGGTAAAGTTAGCAGCATGACTTGTTTGAGAAAAATACAGTATGTTGACACCTAATACTTTGTAGGCATTACTCCAAGAATTTTACTAATAAGGCTGCATTGTATTTCATTTATTACAAGTCTTGCTTCTAATGAATCTACCCTTACATTCATTGTATTTTTAGAGACTAGGAAGAATTTTATGAATGTTAGCTAAACATCTTTGTATTTTGACATTTGGACATGTGCAGTTTTAAGACCATTCAGAATAATAGAATATCTTAAATGTCATCTGTTGTGAAGCATTATATATTGCCTTTTACTCACATGTAAAATAAATATTTTATAAATAATAGTTTGTTTAAATATATAAACCAATAATATATTTGTGTATGGCATTACATTTGTTACCAACCATGACTTGTTTAAGACAATAATAACAGTACAGATACTTTATATAATCATTACTTCTAAAAAGGTTTTGAAGAAATCCCAAATCTTTCAAATAGATTTGTCTTTGCTTTCTTATTTTCACTAATCATAAGTGACTAAGCATAGATATTCATTTTAATTAAGTCAATCTTAAAAACTTCCTGAGCTTGAAATAATCAATTAGTGGGAAAACACGACAATTCAGATATCTTCCTTTTGAATTTTAGCTAAATCTTTACTTACGGCTCTTAAGAGCCTAAAAAATACAAATACATTTCTGTCTGGACTTAGGTTTCCTTCTGTTAAAAATACTGGAGTTTTATGAGCACACTTTTTATTTTGCTAACATATGAAATATATTTTACCAAACAATTAAATTAAAAATGGGCATAACAGACACTCCCAAGACGACATCAAATGGCCAGGAAATATATGAAAAGATGTTCAACTTCACTAGTATTAGGGAAATGCAAACCATAACTCCAATGAGATACTACTTGACACCTGCTAGAATGACTATTGTCAACAAGACAGATAATAAGAAGTGTTGGAGAGATTGTGGAGAAAAAGGAACCCTCATTCACTGCTGGTAGGAATGTAGACTGGTACAGCTACTATAGAAAACAGTATGGTAGTTCCTCAAAAAATTAAGAATAGCGTTACCGTATGACTCAGCAATCCCACTTCTGGATATCTATCCAAAAAACTCAAAAACAGTTATTCACAAAGATATAAGCACTCTTGTGTACATTGCAGCATTATTCACAGTGGCCAAGATATGGAGACAACAAAAGTGTCCTTTGGTAGAGGGTTGAATAAAGAAGATATGATATATATATATATATATATATATATATATATATATATATATATATACACATACATACTATGGAGCACTACTCAGCCATAAGAAAAGATGAAATAATGCCCTTTGTGACAACATGGAAGGACCTTGAGAATATTATGCTAAGTAAAGTAAGTCAATCAGAAAAAGCTAAGAACTACATGATTTCACTCATATGTGATATATAAAACTGAACTCATAGACACAGACAACAGTATGGTGGTTACCAGAGGGAAGGGGTTAAGGAGGTAGTAAAGTGTTAAGGGGGCCAAATATATCAAAATCAGAGAAAAAGAAGGCCTTGGAGACAGGATCAAGGGGTAAGCCCAGGACAAGCTGCTGCTGCCTGCTGCTCCTCTGGTTGTAATTCTTGTGGGGACCCTAAGAATGTAGGAGAAAGAAAATTAAAAGTTCATGTTCCAGAAGCGTCATGGGCATCCTTTAGAGTGAGCCCACATTGGGTGTTTGCCTTGAGTGTTTTTATCTCTCTTCTGTGGGCAAGAATCTTAGGGGAGGATTTCAGAAGAATATTCATCTACTTTCCAGGTATGCTTTTAATATGCTGGTGCATCAAACTGAGCATATAGGGGAGTTTGGGATTATTCTTTGGTCAGCTTTACTCTTTTACTTTTACTGTGGGCCTGCCTAGCTCTAATCAGGTTTTTGTTCTTTGTTCCCCTGAGTTCATTCATTCTTGGGTTTGGCTGGCACAGATGGCATTATTTGGGTCTCTGTCCTCTATTTCTAAGACCAGGGTGATTTAAACTATGCATTCTCTGGTTAAGGAGGAGAAGTATAAACTATTTGCTCTCCTATCCTTGATTAGGGAAGATAAGATCTTGCAATTCACTAGCTAGCTGTAAGTTGTTCAAATTGTTTGGTCTTGTTTAATTATCTTGTCTCAGTTTCCCCATTCCACTTGCCCAGTAATTTTTCTAGCTTCTTACTAACCTGTCTCAGTGGGAAGTGGGTTGTTTGACATTCCACTACTCTCCTTGACCTGTTCTGGTTTGAGCAGGGCTCAGTGGCAGTGGTGAGCTTATACATGCACTAAAAGGCAAAGAAGTACTACAACTTGGTGCCCCACATTTGCAGGGAAGCTATATGCTGGGTTGAGGAGTCTTAACTTCTGCTGATCTGCAGTGAAGTAGTGTGACTCAGTGGGAGTCAGAAAGGGATCTCGGTGAGAAGCTGAGCATACACTCCCATTCAGTCATCATGCTATATCTCAGAAAGGGCCTTCTTGATGAAAAAGAAGGGTTTCATAATGCAATATATAAATACCAAGGACACAATAGAAAATAAATAACTATACCCACAAGAAGACAAATCACAATTTGAATGAGAAAGGACAATAAACTATACTAACAAGATAAGTCAAAAGTTGGAATTAAGCAATAAGGATTTTAAAGCAGATATGAAAATGCTTTAACACATTTGCTTGAAAATTGAAAATGAAAATCTCAGCAAAGAAATGAAAAATCTAGAATGAAAGCAAATGAAAATTGTAGAACTAAAAAATAAAATTAAAAAATAAATAAATGTCATAGATTCGTTCAACAATAAGAGATTAAAAATGGTATAACCAGTAAAATAGAGGGCAGATCAATAGAATTTACTCCATCTGAAACACATACAGAAAACACTGAAAAAACTGATGAGTTTCAAGGTTCTGTGGGATTATAACAAAAGAGCTAATATTCATATCATTGAAGGAAGATTATATGAGTCCTTAGATATAACATGTATGGATAAGATAATGAAAGAATGGGCATAATGAAAGAATAGGACTGAGAAAATATTCAAGGAAATAATGGCTATAGCCCTGGCTGGTGTGGCTCCATTGGTTTTATGCCCTAAATGGTTGCTGGTTTGATTACAGGTCAGGGCACATGCCTGGGTTATGGGCTCTATCCCTGCTATGGGGCATGCAGGAGACATCTGACTGATGTTCCACACTCACATTGATGTTTCTCTTCATTCCTTTCTCTTTCTCTCTCTCAAAAAAAAATTAATAAAAAATATTAAAAAAAATAATAATAGTGGCTAGAAACTTCCAAAAGCTGGAGGACCAATTCAAGTTAGCTGAGTGAACACCATATAGGATGAAGCAAAGAAATCCACATTAAAATATCATAATTTAAAACTTCTGAAGACTAAATGCAAAGAAAGAAATTTTGAAAGCAGCCAGAGAGAAACAGCACATAACTTAGAGAACCATTAATTCAAATGACAGCAGATTTTTCATTGAAACCATGGAGACCAGAGGAAATGGCACATCAACTACTGAGAGAAAATCATTGCAAACAGTGATTTTGGTGGATGGTGAGATATTTATCAGGAATGTAAGAAAGTAAAGACATTTACAGACAAAGAAAGGTTATTAGTAATCTTACCCTTAATGAACGGCTAATATTTTTTTAAACAGGAAGAAAATTATAACAGGAGGTGGCTAGAACTTCATAAAAGAAAGAACATAAAAATGAGTAAAAATGTGGATAAATATAGTGTATTTCCTTACTCTAGCTTTCTTAAATCATATTTACTGGTTGAAGCTAATATAAGACCATATATTGTTATCATCTATAGAAGAAATATGTAAGTCATTTGTATTTTAAATGGTGTTAAGTGGTAGGAAGATAAAAACAATTAAATGAAAATAAAGCTTCTACACTGTACTTAATGTAGTAAAATGTCAATAGTGGTAGAATGTTATATGCAGAATAGGTACATATAACTATGTAATTATACATATAACTCATATATATTATATATTATGTGTATGATCTTTTGATATTGTTTTTATAACTATATATAAAGCTAA
The DNA here is from genome assembly GCF_054644295.1 of Miniopterus natalensis. NCBI lineage: Eukaryota > Metazoa > Chordata > Mammalia > Chiroptera > Miniopteridae > Miniopterus > Miniopterus natalensis. The sequence continues at coordinate 24,423,164 of NC_142090.1, read as the reverse complement.
CATCACATCAAGATAACTTAAATAATTGATATAAAAGACAAACAGACAAATCCACAATCATGGTAGAAATCTAACACCTATTCAATAGCTAATCAACATGTAGGGAAAAAAATCACCAATGTTAAAGAATATCTGAACACTAATAACTGCCTAATACCTAAACAGAGGACGCAATGATCAGTTACAACAGACCTTAGATTCTTTTCAAGAACATTTCATAGAACATTTTCCCAAATGAACTGTATACTGGGCAATAAAACCTAAACAAATTTTAAAAGATTGAACTCATTCATCTTATCTCTTAGAACAATAGTGGATATAAATTAGATATAAATAACAAAAATATAACTAGAAATGCCATAACTTTCTTTAAATTAAACCACATGTTTATTGTTATTGAAATTTGATAGATATTTTTTTAGGGAAAAACATCATTTATTTCCTGATCAATTATTCAAATTATTTTTAAAATAGCAAATTGAAATCAGGGATATATAAAATCATAATATATTATAACTTGGATTTATTTCAGGAGTACAATTATAGTTTAACATTTAAAAATAGTTTAAAAGAAGATGCAGAAAGAAAAACAACCAGTGATGGATTGACCTGAAGATGTGAATCTCCACAAATTAACATATAAATTCAATGGAATTCCAATCAATGTTTCTTAAGGTTATTTTTATAAAAATTGAGAAACTAATTCTAAAATTCATATGAAAATATATAAAAATCCAGAAGTAATCATGACAGTGTTAAAGGGAAAAAAAAAAAGATGAATGATTGCTAGATTAATGACGATTCCAAAGTTATAATGAGTAAAACAATGTGATATTAGTTCAATAATAAACAAATGGGCAAATAGAACAGAACAGGGAACTTGTGTTTATCAAGTATGCCTTTAAGGCAATGAAAGGCAATGCACAAAATATAAGTTATTCTCAATCCCTATATCTATTGTGTCCAGTATAAAATAGATCATAAAAAGCAATAAAAAGTAAACATATACAGTAAATAATGAAAAAAACTTGAACAAACACTTTGCAGAACAGGATTCAAATAACTATAAATATATAGATTCATACCATTGTTTCATATTATTGTTTATTTTGCTGAAATAGCAAAAAACTTTGAAATGTAAACAAATTATCTTCTTAATCTCAGTAGTTTTCTTACGTATCTTACTATGTCTTGTTATATACTCACATCAGCAATAGATAATTAGTACAAGAACATATAGGCTATGAACAATTATATGTTCACAGGAGTTTTGTCTCTAAGCCCTTAAATTATCATTTTATTACCTTCTTATTTGCAAACTTTTAACATATATCAATTATTACTTTCTTTATTTCCCTATATGTAATGGTATCATTTATTTTTCTGGTAACATGTAAAATCTTTTTCCATTTATGCTTTTTTAAAAAATTCCTTTATTCTTGACAGTATCCTCATTTTACCCCCTTTGCTCCCATCCACCCAGCCCCACCCCACCCCAGGTCTTCCCCACACTGTCCTCTGTGTCCATGGTTACTCATATGTATATTTATATATTATCTTTGGTTAATCTCTCCCTTCCCCGCTCCTCCCTGCTCACTGAGATCTATCATTCTGTTCCATGCATCCGTGCCTCTGGACCTATTTTGTTCATCAGTTTATTTTGTGCCTTAGATTCCACATATAAGTGAGATCATGTGACATTTATCTTTCTCTAACTCACTTATTTCACTTAGTATAATAATCTCCGTGTCCATCCATGCTGTCACAAGGAGTAAGAGCTCCTTCATTTTTACAGCCATATACTATTCCACTGTGTAAATGTACCACAGCTTTTTTATCCACTTGTCTACTGACGGTCACTTGGGCTATTTCCAGATCTTAGTTGTTGTAAATAATGTTGCTATGAGCATAAGGGTGCATATACTCTTTCTGTTTGGTGTTTCAGGATTTTTAGGGTATCTTCCCAGAAGTGGTATTACTGAGTCAAATGACAGTTCCATTTATAATTTTTTGAGCAAATTCCATACTGCTTTCCACAGTGGCTGCACAAGTCTGTATTCCCACAAGTAGTGTACTAGGGTTCACTTTTCTCCACATCCTTGCCAGTACTTGTTTATAGATTTATTGATGGTAGTCATTCTGGCAGATATGAGATGACACCTCATTGTAGATTTCATTTTGTTGATTTATTTAAGGCAGTTATTCTGGCAGGTGTGGAGTGATACATCAGTGTAGTTTATATTACATCTCTCTTATGATTAGTGACATTAAGCATTTTTTCACGTCTATTAGCCATCTCTATGTCTTCTTTGGAGAAGTGTCTATTCATTCGTGGTTTTCAATAATTTATTTCAGTGTGTCTTGGTGTGTACTTCTTTGTGCTTGTCTTGCTTATAGTTCACTGAGCTTATTGGATCTATGGGTTGATTTTCTTCATTAAGTCTGGAAATTTTTTGAAAACGATTTACTCAAATATCTGTTCTGCCCTTTCTTCTTGCTTACAAGATTCCAATTACAGAGGTTTTAAATTATTTTATATTTTCTCTCAGGTAACTTATTCTTCCTTTAGCTTTTTTTTTTTTTTTCCCAGCCCTCTTTTTGCCCTCAGTATTTCAATTTGGAAAGCTTATTGCACCGTTTTCAAGTCAAAGAATTTTCTTTCTTTGCTGTTATCCAATTTGATGTTAAACCTGTGCAGAATTTTTATTATTATTTTAGCTATTGTTTTTTTTGAGATCTGGATATTCCATGATAGTTGTGCTTTTCCTGTCATTGCCCAACTTCACTCCAACTATGTACAGTGTCATATTCAGGTCAAGACTGAAAAGTATTCTTAATATTTTTCTCTTTGTTTAAATAGCTGTTCCCTCCATGCTACTCTTCTCTGAAAATTTTTGCTGCCTCAACTCACCACCCACCATCCTACCCACACTCAACTCCCCCCAAAGACCAGTATTATACCCACCTTCACTTTGTGATCTAGAGAGTGCTGTCAAGTAGGAAAGAGAAAAAAAAAACACACTGGACTTTTTTTTTTTTTATCTCTTAGGAATAACAGTCCATTTTGTCTTTCTAATTTCTAAAAAATAATTTTTTTCATGTATTTTGTTCAATTTTCTGGTACCAGTTATTCCATCATGTCATGGAAAATGTTAATTGAAACTAATCTTATTTTTATAGATTATAATTGATATATCTAAGTAAGTTGATTAAATATCTCAATTTTTATTACATTTTAAAATAATAAAAAATAAGGACTCTAAAGAGCAGCTGAATATACATAGCCAAATAAAATTCCTTTCACTTTTTTAATGGAGAAAACCTTAACTTGTACTTTCATTGTTTTCTAAATAAAAATAATTTCCAAGTGTTAAATATTTAACAATAAAACCACAAAATTAAAACTAAAAACTGTATAATTAAAAATTTTACATGAAGTTCTCACTTCACTAAGGAGTGAAATCTAATATAATCTCTTACCTGAATGAACAATGATCTAGCCTGACAGGTTTGTCTAAATTATTTCTTAAAATAAAACTAAGGATTTTTATATTATAATTACATATGAATTTAAAATTATTGTGACTTCACAAGCTTATCAATAATGGAGAAAAATAAAAATTTTGAAATAACTTTAAAATTTGCTATCACATTTCTGGTAGCAATTCATATAGAATGAAAAGCAATCTACTTTATTGTGTTCCAGACACTATATGCAGAAAAGTTTTAGAAATATATTTTCAAGTTACTAAATTTAATGTGCTAAACTTAAAAAAATATATATTTTGAGATATATTATGTTCAACAGTTATGAAACACAAAATAATATTTTTAATAGATTATCTAATGATGAAAAAACTATAAAACACCTTTATATTTAATAGAATGTTGAAACCAAGCCCCAAAATCAAGTTCATCACGGCCTGTCATGACTGTGCCAATAAGCAGAGACCAGGTTGAATCATTTATCAGCATGTATTTCATATTGCTGGCAATATGCAATGAGAAGCAGGGATGGTTCCCTGTAGAAAAACTGTTTGTTCCCTGACATTTCATTTCAAACTCTTATATAGGGTTCATGGGTGAGAAAAAATCTAAAGTTAGTGAGTTCCTAGGTATTGCCTTCTCTCATTGTCTTTGCCTCAAAGTTGCCTTCCTTCAGATAGGTTCTGTCTTTGATCTGAGGGCTTCAGGCTGACTTATCCCTAGGGCCTGTTTTCCTTCTTGTGACACTTTCTTCAGTTTCCCAGGGTCTGTAAGAAAATACATGTATATTTTTTAGAGTGAGTAGCTATTAACAACTGTGATTCTATTTCTACTATGTGCCCCTCCCCATCATTCCCCTCTATTAAATTTTAAATATATCTTTATTGATTTCAGAGAGAGAAAGGGAGAGGGAGAGAGACAGAAACAACAATGATGATAGTCACTGATCTGCTGCCTCCTGCACTCTCCCTGTTGTGGATCGAGCCCACAACCTGGGCATGTGCCCCGATTGGTAATCAAACTGCAATCTCCTGGATCCTAGGTTGATGCTCAACCACTGAGCCATGCCTGCCCAGGCACCTGTCTATTAAGTTTTAAATCTTGTATCTATGAGATTAGTTTTACTGGAAAGTGTCTTGCTGCTGAAGGGGAGGGCAGCAGAGTCTTGCTTATCCTAAGGTATCACAGTCCACTTATAGATGGCCTTCGTTGTATTTCCTACTGGGTGGGAGGGGGAGTTAGAGCATGGGACATGTTTACATTTACTATATATTCCACCTTAACATGGGTACCTTTCCTTTGCAGCTTCATACAATCTGCCCATTATGTCTTCCACTTATATGCTGGGGAAGGAGGCTGATGTGGAGACATATTTGTATACTACAGTAATAGTATAATAATATACAGTAAAAAAATAACAGACATATATAGTAGACTTATAGATATTAGTATCAGAGTTTATAAAGTTGATCACCAGTATTAACAAAACTTTTCAAATCATGTTGAGATTGGACTATTCTGTCAGGTTCACTGGATTTGTTTTCCAAGGCAACTCAGCAGTAGCAGAGAAGAATAGCTTCAAACATACCCAACAGTCTGAAACATTGGACCGGAGAGTCGCTTCATCATCCCATCTCACAAAACTGTTAGCTTGAACTGAACTCAATAGAGACAAACACAGGTACCAACAGAGACAAATCAGCACCAGTGGGTAGGATAGGCCATTGCTCTATCCTCTAAGAATAGTGCTTGTTCAGGTGGGCTCTCTGGCCTTCTATACCATATCTTTTGGTCGGTGGTGTTCCCTCCAGCCTAGAACAGTAGCTGAGAGAGGAGGAATATAAATATGCCAGGTGGAATAGTAGTTGGCTCTTTACCAATTATGGTAGGTTGTATAAACAAGCCCTGGGCCAGACCCTCCCCCATGGGACCTAGGAGAGCATACCAGCAGATACCAGTTTGCGTTTCACAGGGCCAGGTTAATATATTAGTTCTAGGATGTATGTCTTGGGGTGTGGCTACAACAGGTTATTTTCCTCTCCCTAACAAAGTCTTATGTTAGCATCTGTTGTTTGAACCTGCACTCTCAGTGGGGATGCCCACATCTGCTGCTGCATCTGGTCAGGGCTTTTTATTCATGGTTAGTAGTAAGTCAGAGAGTCTTTTGGTCTATTCTTGTAATGACCCTCCCTCAGTTTTCAGGGCAATTTTCAACAGTCCATTATCATGTTCTATTAGTCCAGCTCCTGTTGGATTATAATGGAAGTGTAGTCACCATTCAGTGTTTTGGCTCTTAGCCAAGTCTTGCACATAATGTCCTGTCATTGCTGACAAGGGACACAGAAGCTGCTCTGCACATACAGAACACTGTTGACAAGCTGTAATGAGGTCAGTCAATTTCAATAAAAGGCCCAGGCTATAGCTGTTGCTCACAGCGTTTTCTATCCTGTATGTTACATTTTCCTGTGTAGTCAGGCCTTCTTCTGGGGCTCTTATAGCCATCAAATGCAAACAAGCACATTTGCTTCTTTATTCCCTGGACATTGTAATGGTTGATGTGCTGTGACATGATTTGGGGTCACCTCCTCAGCCTGTACAACCATCCATATGTCAGCCACATGGTTTGTCCCCACAGAGGTCTGTTGTTGATGGCCCAGTCCTGAACATACTGTTTAGGGGGCTGTCCTTTGCCATCAGTAGACTATGCTTCAGGTGGCACTGGAACCGTACCTGCTTTCAATGGTGAAGGGTCAATAGGCTCTTCCTCAAGTGCCTTTTCAGCATCTCCTTCTGACACAAAGGTGACTGGCCCTAACAATATCTGCAGTTCCTGGCTAAGAAAGAACGTTGAATGGACATGTCTCTGCTGCAAGTAAACACTCCATCTCATTGTAATTTGTGTCTCTGATGCACCAGATTTCAGGATGTGAGACATGTGCATCCACCCCATGTTGGGATAGGTTATCTGCACTGTTACAGCAGAGCTTCCAGTTGTAGGCTCTGTTACTTGCAGGGCATGGTGGGTGCCATAAAGCTGTTCTCTATTAGGCTGTATCTTTCTTCAGCCCCTTCCCATACATGGGACCAAAACCCTTTTGGCATTCAGAGTCTTCGCTGTAGCTGCCAGAGAGACGCATAACATCCCCTCCTGGGTTACATGTGCATCCAGTTTCCCAGGTGGGGCTGGATCATAGATACCAAGCACCTGTACCTGTTTAACTGCTATTTTGCCTTCTCATGAGCCCGCAGGTATGTCTCCTACCAATCTTGATGTTGTCCTTTCCTTATGAGAGCACAAAGGTTTCAATTGCACAGCTCTACAACACATCGTCTGAGCACTGTATTGTGTGCTCACCATCCCAAGTTGTCTTCTCTTACCATTCATCTTCCCTCGTGCCCTTTATATACCCCCATCCTTCTCCTTCTGGTGACTACCACACTGTTGTCTCTGAGGTTTTTATTTATAATAGTCAAGATCTGGACCCCAAGTCAATCTGAGTTCCTTAGAGATTTTGGTGACATTCAGAGTCTATGTATGTCTCCTACAAACATAACAGACCACTCACAGCCTTGGTTAATAAAATCAGTTTTCAACTGTATCCTGTTATAAAGAGAACAGATTCTCATTGAATTTATGCAAACAACATATTGTCTTGAAAATTAAGTAATACTTACTCATCAAGAGTTTCTAAATTTTAGAGGTATCAGGAAGGGAGGAAAATATTAATGCTTTAATATTGCTTATTAAGGTAGAATTTACAAAACTTCTTAAAAATTAAGTTTTCTTGATAGTAAACACTATTCAGATATGTGTATTTAAATTTAAGTTAATAAAAATTTAAGTAAAATGATAAGTTGAGCTTCTCAACTTCACTAGCCATATTTTATTTTTTATTTTAAATATATCTTTATTGATTTCAGAGAGAGGAAAGGAGAGGGAGAGAGAGAGATAAAAACATCAATGATGAGAGAGTCATTGATCAAGCCCACAACCTGGGCATGTGCCCTGACTGGGAATCGAACCCTGATCGCCTGGATCCTAGGTAGGCGCTCAACTGCTGAGCCACACCTGGCCGGACCACTAGCCATATTTAAAGTGCTCAGTAATTATATGTGTAGAGAGTAATATCAGAAAGTAAAATATGAGCAGGTAAGACAGTCTTGGGGTGTCTGTGAAACCTTAGTGGTGATGCTTCTTCCGCATCTTGGATAGTAATTATTGTAGGCCAGATAGTGAAAAGTAGGGGAAAGATGATGTCTTCTAAACAGAAGGAACAATGTGTGCTGAGGTGTGGAGTAATGAAAAGGCAGAGACTGCTCAAAGCCCTGCCATGTGTTCCACATGAGCAAGGCATATCAACGGGGTTGGTGTGCTACAAGATAGTGTTAAACAGAAACCAAATTATGAATGACTTTGCATCACAAACTAAAGATTTAGATTTTTTCCCTGAAGGCTGTTTTTAAATGATAAAAATAGGCGATGTAATGTATGCCGTTGAATGATTGTTCTGGCAAGAGCATGAATAATGCGTAATTGGCAGGCAGCACTGGAGGAGATGATCCAAGCAGTAGGTTGTAGCCTAGATAAGGGATAGCATAGCTTAGAGAGAAACAGTAGAGATAGATAAAAAGGGGAGTTTCCAAAATTATGCATAAAAGAATTAATCAATCAATGAGTACAACAGAGTGCATTTGCTTAATTTTTATCATTAAAATTTACATGCATTTTATTTGAACAAAATCTCAAAATACATGTTGATACACACTACATCACATTGCATTACACCTATTTGGCGAAATATGTAATTGGTTGTATTTATGAAAGCTCGGCATGTTTCTACTGTATACCATTCTTAACTTTCCATTTTTAGAGAAAGTTCTTCATTATACTGGAAAAGCAATATCTATAAAATAAAGTTTGGCACCAAATTATTATATAAAATTGGTACAGGTTGAAAAAAATGATAAAAAGCAAAATATTTGGAAGATTACATATAATCACACTTAATAGTTAAATTTCTAGAATATCAAAACTGAATATTCACAATTAACTTAAACAGGTCTTAAGAACTGAACTCACAATAATTGTAACATAAGCTTTCCAAATTTAGACCTCAAATTGAATGAATGAATTATTCATTTCACAAGTATTTATAGAGAATTTCCTATGTGTATTCTTTACCCAGAAACTAGAAGGGATGCAGATGCATTTTCCATTCTGATTCCATGGTTTTGGAATATCAAAATAGAAAATCCACCATGACTTTACTAAATGGGTTTTAGAGTTTAACTCAGAGAAATGAATATAATCACTTTCTAATTTTAAAATTGAATTCAGGTCATTGTGTTATTCAGTTATTCTTTACAAAAATAAGTATGGAGCCCCTGTGATATGTAACCAAGAGCTAGTAATAACAATGAAAATATATTTCTTACCTTCAGTGAGCTGCACACTAAGCTATGGCTTCTTTGTTACTCAACAGGCTGGCAAAATGTCTTTGAAGGGTGCTTTGTACTATGATAGGAGATTCAAATATGTTACTTTATCTTACAACTTTACATAAAATTGATTGAGTTACATACATAGAAACAAAGTAAAAAAGTGGGGAGGAGGAAATTCTTTTCCATCTCATGGATTATGAGTGGCAGAGCTTATATTCATATTCAGAAGTAATTGAATATTTCCTATACCATGAATTTTAAATATATTTTCCTTTCATTATAGTCAGATATCCTTTTATTCAAATCATTGATTCACCTTCAGCTACTCTAATTGAAAAAAAAAATACAAAATTGATAGAAGGAAATGAAAAGGCAAGAGCATTATTACACAAGAACTCTGAGAAGGGCTTATAAACTTCTCTCTGAAGGTTTGCTAGCAATACTCACTTCCTTTCTAACAGAAGAATTAATTTTCTGACAAAAAAGGAAAACTGCCATCTGATCAGCCAGATGGCCTTTCAGTGGCAGCATTTTCAGATCCAGGGCATATCAGTTACTCCCCACAAAGTTTACTCAGGTAGATAAAAGAAAATATGGGTTATTAATTTACTGAATATGATAGACATTTTACCAAACCCTCACATGTTTATTCAACTGAAATTAAACATGAAGATATCAACACATATTTTCATAGATAGCCTTTAAAATAGTATGTACATGATTAAATAAAAGAAAAATAGAATAATTTTTGCCCTATATTCTATTTTCCAAGGCAATATCCCCTGAGCAGAACAGTTGGTTTAAAGGAATCTCCTGAGTAGCACAACACATCAACAGACTAAAATTGCTTTCCAGTGTGTCACCTTCAAGCTGGTGCCTAGTTCTTGTCTCCTTACCTTATGCTTGCTTCTCAGCCCCACATTGTGCTTGTTACCTTGAATACCTTCAATAATGGGGAAAAAATCACTCTTCTATAAGGTCCCAAAAATAATTCCTTGGGGATCCATTTTCATTGAAGAGTTACATTTTCCTTTATTTTTATATTTTTAACAATTAAAACTTATATTCTAAGTGGCCTAAATATTGATGACTGCTAATAATCTCTCCTAGAGGAACATACTGTCTGAATTTCTAGGTTTCAAAATCTTGACATATATCAAGATGTATCTTAAATGCCGTATCCTTCATCAATCACTCTTTGATTCTGTCCTTTGAACCTCAATATGTCTTTGTTTCTCATTTTGAAATTTAGTATGTATTACTGAATCCCAACTGGTATTGCTAATTTCTAAAATATCTTATTTTAGACAAATATCTTATTTTATATTTTTATACACTAATTCTAAACACTCCAGAACATTTTAGTAATAACATATCCTCAGTAAACGAACTGAACAGAGAGACTTAAAATAACTATTTCATTATTTTATATTAAAGTAAATTTTAATACTAAAGATAGTCCAGAAAACTACATTTTTTCTTAATATCATTATATAGTTTATTTATTTTTTAAAATATGTTTTCATTGATTTCAGAGAGAAGAAGGGAGAGGAGGAGAGAGAGATAAACATTAATAATGAAAGAGAGTCATTGATCAGCTGCATCCTGCATGTCCCCTACTGAGGATGGAGCCCACAACCCGGTCATGTGCCTTGACCTGGAATTGAACTGTGACCTCCTGGTTCATAGGTCAATGCCCAACCATTGAGCCATGCTGGCTCAGCCATAGAGTTTATTGATTCTTCCTTGAAAACAAACTATTATAAGATGGGTAATTTCACTTAAAACATTAGGTTATAACTCATTTTGTAAATTATGTTTTGATTTATAATGAATAAAAATAATAGTTCCTGCATTGTTCCACTTTAAAATATGACCATGTAAGCTATTAAATATATGTCCACACAAATATAATGTTTAACATGTTCTAAAGCCCTATCAATTATCATTTGATTTGCTTAATTTAATATCTGGTTTGAGCTTAAATATGTCAACCATCTTAATAAAGTCATAGTATTTGAATCCATATTCTTGATATAATTCTGTGATTACTTATGAACCCTGACATTTGATATCTAGAGAAATATTCTTAATATCAGTGAATATTAAATTTCAACTTGGAATCCCCTTAAAACCAAAACATGTAAATGAAAAGAGGGTAATTTCATTATCTAAAGGCTGTCAGCAATTCATTTGTTTCAAAATTGGCTAATAAGGAGGTGAAATTTCCATTTAGTGTGCCATTGGAATCTCTGAAAAATTAGCAGACAGTCAGACAAAGAGAAAACATTGTGTGAGACATTCATTCCTTAGAATGAAATTATTGTATTTTAACATGATTCCAGAGAATCAGTATATCTGGAATATAGATGATGAATATCACAACCACCATCTGAAATGTTAGCTAAACCAACCATCAGAGGAGGATTGATGAGTTGTGTCCCCTAGGTAAAAAGAGTCTGATGTCAATGAGCACTCAAGTTCATTGATATTATGTGAAAATTGGATGTGGTGAGAGAGGCTCAGAGAGCAAGTAGTTCAAATTGGTAAGCAATGTAAAGAATGATGTAATATGTCATTTTTATATAAAAACAAATGCAAATTTATTATGTAGAGGGAAGCAATATTAACATGACTTTCTTACATGAAAATGTGCTTTAAAATAAATTTAACAATACAGGGAAAAGGAATCAGATTTCAGGTTGTACTGCCAGCTTTCAGGGATAAACTATGTTCACTTGTCTCTGCAAATATTTCACCACAAACATTTGTAAGCTGCTGCTATAAAATGTTCTAGTATTAAGACACAGTGAATTTTTACTCAAAATATTGAGGCTGAATATATGAAGTCAATATCAGGAACTGTGGACAGTCTAAAGTTGTACTTTATTTTTCAGCTAACAAGTTAGCCTGATATAGATTCATGAATGGTGACAGAAGATACAAGACTCCTGGGTCAGAGTCAAAGAACTTTGTTACACATGACAGCAAGCACTAGCATCTTCATGTTAATGCCAGTTTCCATTGTCCCTCAACTCCCACAGGTCTGATGCAGAATGAGTCAGAAAGATGCTCCCTATGAACCATTTTTTGTAAATGGACCATGAGCAAAACAGCCTGACCTTTGCCCCAGAAGACATAATGTTTCTTATACTGAATAGTAAATAAACCTGCGTTCAGCTTTGAAAGGAGGAAAAATCTTTATCTTGTAAGTATTTTTGCTCTATCATTGAAAGATAGTCCTAAACACAAGCTATCTGTGCCTCTGCCTACCAGATATGTAAAGAGGTGACAGTTCCATGGAAAATTGTGTCTAACAATATCTTTTTTTTTTTTTACAGTGTCTTGGTATCTGATGAATTGTTCCATGAGCACATTGTTCTTTCACACATTCTAATGAATCAATCTGACATAGTTTGGGACAAGTCATTTCAATTTTTGTATACAGCATTTAATTCAGGTGACTATTAGCAGGACTTCAAAGGGAAAATAAGGCCAACCTACCATATTAACTCATACAATGCCCTAGCATCCCAGACCCAACCAGATGAAAATAAAAATTACAGACTCTACTTTGGCCTTCAAGGAGGAAGTATAGATCAACTTTACTATCCAAAACAAAAATGGACAGTGAGTTGCTGACAAGAATGTCTTCCATGGCAGAGGAAGTGTTTCTGTAAACACTAAAAATGTCTCTTTTGACCACCCATAATGTACAAGCCAATATGTTTTGGGGAAGGAGACAATTTAATGCCTGGTTTCCACACAAGAAGTACAATTCTGAGGGTACACATAGTGATGCTGGAAAGAATATACTCATTACAATTATTGCATATGGGACATTTGCTGGGAGGTAGAGGTTGACTGCCTCCAGTGTGGCCTTCCAGCCAACATATGGGCTTTGCTGAGTCTAGTGATTATTGTTAGAGGAACTGTCTAAGGATAGGCAAACAAATCAAACCTATTTGTTCTCTCTAGCATTTGTGTGGCATCCAAAAGTGCCCTAAAGAATGAGTGAGTGATGTCTAAGGAATAGGAGTAGGCAGAAATCTGAAAGAGTAGAATAATGTTCTGTGCCAGGGCTGCAGGCATCTTTCGCTGTTTCTGAGTAATGTTACCAAATCATGACAGAGCTATTTTGCTAAAATACCAGACAAAAGGAGTATATTTAAGGTATTTGCAAGAATTTTGAAGATCCTAACAATGGTGTTTTCTTCCTAATGAAGGCTCCAGGAATGGCTTTAAATGACGAAAGACCATTTAAGTTTTTCCATCCCTCATAATTCCCAGAGACCTATAATGTTCCTTTTCTAGGTGAATAGATTCCTATTCTTTCTCCACTGTCACAAAATCAGTGTGTCCCCTTACAGTAGTTGTAACTTCACTTTTTTTCCAATTATTTCTAATTTCACCCACATTTTTTGTCCACAATGGCTAACTGCATAAGGGTCAAGGCATTTTTATACAAGCTACAGAGACCCATTATATATCCCACTTTGCGCCATGTGGAACACTGTAGTGGAACTTGGTGAGCTGGGTTCTTAACCCAGCGTTCATTATGACAATCCAACAAAAGAGTTTAGGTAACTAAACCAAAATTAATTTGAATCCCCTAAGCTTGTTCTGGCTAAACTGCCACACATGCATTATAACAAGCAGGTTAATCTGGATTTGCCATTAAAGGAACTAAAGAAGCATCATGGCCAGGAAAGGTCAGATGGAGTTCTGAATTGTCAAAATAAGGTAATAGAATACCCGATCCGTTTTCCTAACTATTATTCAGAAATTAGCTGAGAGCAGATGATCCCTTTCTGTGAACAGCACATTCCATTACTAAACTGCCTTACATAAATGTAGAGGGAGAAGAGGTGAGCAATGTTGGGTCAGAAATCATCTTCAATTTATTTTTGAGGAGGCCATTATAACACTCAGAGCTAGGAGGTGCCATGGATAGTAAGGAGTGTGGAATTTCCATCAAGTACATTGTTCGCCCATTTTGAGTTGGTTTTGTGTTAAAAAAGATATTGTCAGACTGAAAATGAATCATAAATTTAAAAATATGACATATGTTTGTTTTAATATTAAAAACGGTGTACTTAGAGTTAGTTGTTTTGACTGGAATAGAAACTCTAAAAAATAGACAATATTTCCAGTGGAAATCTGTGAAGGATAGAATGAAAACATTTTCTTAGAACTTCAAAGTTGACAATGTGATCACAGGTATAAGTGGCTAAAATGGTGTGTGAGCAGTAACTATTGAAAATATAAAGTAACTGAAAAATAATAGTGTCCAATACATGTAGACTTTTTATATATCCATGATAATAGACTGGATGTAGTCTAAGTGACAAGTCATCAAAGGTGATTGATAGAGTAACTGGGTTCCCAAGTCTACAGTAATGAGAAAGAATAGTTTTATGCAGACAAATTGAGTTTAAAATAGATTTAAAGCAAAATAGGGCATTTGTACAAGTTTAAAAGAAGACTAAATGCTTAAAGGCAGCATTGTGATTAAATATATGTGAAAGAGAAAATCAGAGTATAAATTGAGCATCACATGCCAATGGAATATAAAGGTGTAAAGGCATAGCTGGAAAATAATTTTGATATTGCCTTCTTCATTATCTTCCTTAAGCTTAGTGAACAAATAATTTAAAAATATGTATATGTTTTCCCCCCATGTATTTGATGGGCAAATATTACTAGCTGACAATGACACCATGGTGTTTGTTTTCTCTGATAAAAATGTACAGGGCATTTTCTGAATGACAAACAACTGCTTGTTAGAACAACTGCTTCTACTAAGTTTAAACAAAGTACATAACATTTTTCCCTTTGGATAGAAACAAAAATAGCAAATTATGGTGATAAATATGAATTATGCCTACTTTTTTGAAAAACATAATGTCCTAATATGAAGCTATTGTTGAATAGTAAAAGGAACTTAAAATGTAACTCATCCAAGAATATTTATATTTAAATGTGTAACAGGTTCAAATATTTTTTTAAAGTTCCCTTTAAAGTGTTTAATTCAATAGAAAAGGCATACATGCACATATACAACTTTTATAGCTTTTAGTCTTCACTTTTTATCTTTAAATAAATATAAATTTTAAAATAGGAACTATATTTTTTATTTATTAAAAAATCACTAGGAACAATAACAAAACAATAATTTATTATATAATAAATAATTATATAAGTCATATAATATTACATACGTTACTTAAAATCTTGCTCAGGCTTTAAGGGTGACTTCTATCAAGTCTACAGGATGTATTATAGGCTATATTAACAGGTAATAAAATTATCAGATGCCACTTAAAGCTTATCCTGCCTGATTTTCTCATGGAAAAAATACAGGAACACTGTAAATTGCAAAAGAAAAAAATTGTTGACTGAAAAACATGGTGCAACAAGGTAACATTATTTCAACTAAAATCCATATACTAATATTAACAGAGAAAGCATATGCTTTTTACAGTGCTCATATATACACTTTAATCCAGATTTTTAAATTGGGTGCGATGTTTAAGGAAATATATTGATTTTGTTTCATCATTGAAGGGAAATTGAAAACAGGCTTTCTCGATACCTTCTCATGGCAGAAGGCTGCAGTTATGTAAACATGATATAGCATAGTCATAACAAGATGTCCTGTTAGCTGACTAATGTCTGACCCATAGTTAGCTGAGAGCCACTATTGCCCTGGCTCCTATAAGACTGGCCCAGAATTTTCAAAGGGGCAGATCTGCAGTTTTTCCTCCAGGAATCTGGTTTATTCCTCACTCGTGTGTTGTGTGTCTCACATTTATGCCCAGCTGGCCGCCACCAGGAAGACGGTTTGTTTCTCTATACTTCAATCTGACCATCAGCTGAATAAAGTAAATGTCTCACCCTCCTTCAACTCCACACTTTTCTTTGGACTGTCTCCTGATCTAGAGTGAACTTTCCTGACCCTGAGTGGCCACTACAGTTGGCGTAGTCCTTGGCATGAAACTTGGCATATTCTTTGGCATTCCAATTATCATCTAAATTACAGCTTTGGAAATAATTTTATAGTACAATTAATAATATTTAGCTTCCAGAAAGAAACAACAGTAGATCCAAGACATATTTATTACTAGCAGGAAACTACCAGTTGAGCGCATTTTAAAAATAATTTAAAATTATAAAAATTAAAATATAAACTACAGAAAACAAAGCATGGAAAGAGGTGCAAGAGAATGTAACTGGAAAAGAGAACAAAAGGAGAGAAAGAGAAAAGAAAAATTAAATGACCATTAAGTTGGTAATTTACTCATTAAGAAGCTGGAAAGTACTTTGTGAAAATATAAAAGTATAATGTGATTATCTTATAAGCAGAGAGGTTTGGGAGAGTACCATCACTAACTGAAATCCATTCCCCTCTTCCCCATGAATAACAGTGGTGCCTTTGTTATAAATTAGATAATTTTAATATATTTTGGATATTAACTTTTTATCAGATATATGCTTTGCAAACATTTTCTCCTATTCTGTAGGCTGCTGTTTCATTCCATTGATTTTTTTCAGTTTATTAGTTTGATGTAGTTGCACTTGTCTATTTTTGCTTTTGTTGCCTGTGCTTTTGGTGTTGTATCCATACATCTGATAAAGTTAATATCCAAAATATATAAGAAGCTTCTACAACTCAATAGCAACAGAACAAATAACCCATTTACAAAATGTGCAAAAGACATTAATAGACATTTCTCCAAAGAAGGCAAGAGTATCCAATGGAGTAAGGACAGTCTCTTCAACAAGTGGTGCTGGGAAAATTGGACAGATACATGCAAAAGAATGAAACTAGACCACCAACTTTCACCATACACAAAAGTAAACTCAAAATGGATAAAAGACTTAAATGTAAGTCACGAAACCATAAAAATCCTGGAAGAAAACATAGGCAGTAAAGTCATAGACATCCCACGTAGTGGACTTTTCACTGATACATCTCTTAGGGCAAGAGAAACAAAGGGAAAAATAAACATATGGGACTACATCAAACTAAAAAGCTTCTGCACAGCAAAAGAAAACAGCCTCAAAATACAAAGGAACCCCACGGTCTGGGAAAATATATTTGCCAAGGATGAATCTGAAAAGGGGCTAATTTCCAAAGTGTACAAAGAACTCATACTATTCAGCAAGAGAAAGACAAACAACCCAATTAAGAAATGGGCAAAGGACTTAAATAGACATTTCTCCAAAGAGGACATACGGATGGCCAAGAGACACATGAGAAAATGTTCGACGTCGCTAATCATCAGAGAGATGCAAATTAAAACCACAATGAGGTATCACTTCACACCCGCCAGAATGGCTGCCATCAATAAATCAACAAATGACATGTGCTGGCGAGGGTGTGGAGAAAGGGGAACCCTAGTACCCTGCTAGTGGGAATGCAGACTGGTGCAACCACTATGGAAAACAGTATGGAGGTTCCTCAAAAAATTAAAAATGGAGCTCCCGTTCGACCCAGTGATTCTACTCTTAGGAATGTAATATGTAGTGACTATCTTTGTCAATCGTTATGGTCTTTAATTTGAAGTCTGTTTTGTCAGAAATAAGAATTGCTACTCCAGCTTTCTTTTCCTTTCCATTTGCATGGAATATTTTACTCCACCCCTTCACTTTTAGCCTGTGTGAGTTTTTTGCTCTCAGGTGGGTCTCTTGTAGACAGCATATATTTGGGTCCTGTTTTCTTATCCATTCAGCTACCCTTTGTCTTTTGATTGGACCATTTATTTCATTTACATTTAAAGTTACTATTGATATCAACTTATTTAATGCCATTTTCCCCCTTTATGCTGATGTACCTTTCTCTCACTATTCCTTCTTTTCCTTAAAGCAGTCCTTTTAGCATTTCTTGCAATGCTGGTTTGGTGGTACTGAACTCTTTTAGTCTTTTTTTGTCTGGGAAGCTCTTTATTCCACCTTCAAATTTAAATGATAGCCTTGCTGGATAAAGCAATCTTTGTTGCATGTTCTTGCTCTTCATTACTTGCAGAACTTCATGCCACTCCCTTCTGGCTTGAAGAGTCTCTGTTGAGAAATCCGCTGTCAGCCGTATGGGGGTCCCCTTGTAGGTCACTGCTTGTCTCTCTCTTGCAGCCCTTAATATTTTCTCTTTGTCCTTGACATTTGCCATTTTAATTATGATGTGTTTCAGAGTGGGTCTCTTTGGGTCCCTCTTGTTTGGAACCCTCTGTGCTTCCTGAACTTGTGTGGCTTTTCTCCTTCGCCAGCCTAGATAAGTTTTCTATAATTATTTCTTCCACCAAGTTCTCTATCCCTTGCTCTCTTTCCTCCCCCTCTGGTACTCCTATAATGTGAATGTTGTTCTGCTTCATGTTGTCCCAAAATTCCCTTAGACTGTCCTCATGCTTTTTAAGTGTTTTTCTTTTTTGCTGCTCTGATTGTGTGATTTTCTCTACTTTGTCTTCTAAGTCACTTATTCTATCCTCTGCTTCAGTGAGCCTGCTTTTAATTTCTTCCAGTGCATTCTTGATATCAGATACAGCATTCTTTATCTCTGTCTGAGTTGTATTTATGGTATGTATCTCTTTTTTCATGTTTTCACTAAGGTTCTTGATCTTATCATCTATAGTCTTTTAAGTTCCTTGAACTTCTTCATCATCAATACTCTGAATTCCGTTTCTGATAACTTGCTCAACTCCATCTCATAGTCTTTTTCTGGCAATGTTTCCTTTTCTTTAATTGGGGGTTGTTTCTTTGTCTCCCCATTTTGGTAGGTCTTAGTGCTTATATCTATATATTAGATATATTTGCTGTGTCCCAGTCTTGTGGCGTGGGATTTTGTCTTGTGGGTCCAGTGGAGCCCAGAGGTGTATGTTGTTGTCAATACTGGTGAAAATTTAGAAAATAATAATAAACTAAAATATAAAAAATAGAGAAGCTACTGGGAGATAACAGAAGCAGAGAAAAGATTCTGAAAGAAGGGCCAGCACAAAATTAGAGAGAATAGGAATAGGATAATAGTTGAAAATGAGAAAACAAAAATACAATAAAGAGAATAAGAAAAACTAACAATCGGACAGGAAAACTGAAGGGGGCAAAATGAAAGAATGAAAGAAAAGTAGAAAAAGAAAGAAGAAAAAGAAGAAAAAAGTTATGCCAATGGATTGAGAGGAGAGAGAGATAAAGCACAGGCAGGCAGGGAGTCTGGTAAGAGATTTGGGAGAAACTATAGAGGAAAGCAGTAAACTTGTTATAATGATAATGTCCCAGTCATTAAGCAGGGATATCAAGAAAGTCTTGACAGTAGAAGCAAGGATAAAACAAAACAAAGCAAATAACAAAAACAAAAACAAAAACAAGCTAAGCAAGACAAAATTATTTTATAAAAAAAAAAAAAATAGTTAAAAAAAAAGTTTAAAAAAAAATTAAAAAAGAAAAAAAAAATTTTATGAAATTTAAAAAACAAGAAAAAACAAATTTTCTCCCCTTTCTGTTCTTCCAAGGAAAAAAGAGAAAAAATAAACAAACCCACAAACAAAAAACAAACAAAAAACCCAAAACCAAAAAAAAACAAAACAAAACAAAACCAAACAAAAAAACAGCAGAGAAAAAGGTAGACAATCAGGTGCATTTCTTCTGGGCAACTTATGTTGTCTGAGGGTCACTGTTTTTTGTGATTTCAGTTCTCCTGGGAGGTACTTGTGTATCACCCAATGTGAGGAGCCGTCTAGGTTTGGCTCTGGCGTCCCTAGGTAGATGCTTGATCTGAGGCTCTCCGTGGGCCACCTCCTCTTATCAGCTATTTTGCAACCTTGTCGTTGCCTGGTCTTGCTCCAGGGTCTTCTGTAGAGTCTTTAGGGTACAGGGTGGCTAGTGTAGTCCAGTGTATCACTCCCGTTAGAGGTGTCGCTGTCAGGTGCTCACTGTGCGGGAGTTAGTCTCTGCTCCACTGCCAGCTCCTCACTCCCTACCTTGTCCTCTGATTCTAGTCTCGCAGGCTCTGGCCTGCTGCAGCTTCAGATTGATTTCAGCCTGTTGCCTCTTCTGTCTGGGCCGTTTCAGCAGCCAGGGCCCAGTGAGTTCGATTCAGAACACATTCTGGTGGGCCCTTTGCCTGCCCAGCCCCCAGCAGGGGTTTTCAGCATTTCCTCCAGTTCCCAAACAACAGTCCCCCAGAAATTCCTTCTTAAGTATGCTCTGAGCCTTGCAGTTCATTCAACTATAATCCTCTGTTATTTTATAGTTGTTGTTCTGGTGGTGTGCTGAGAGGTGATGAAAGCAAAGTGTTCTATTATTTCATAATTTGATCTCCATTTTTTTTTTGGTATTGATTACACTATAAATTTATCTTTAATGTTGAAAGTATTACAGATGTCCTCTTTTTCCCCACATTGTCCCCTTACAGTGCACCCACCTCCCTACCCCAGGCCTTCATCATGGGTTATGCATATATGCACATAAGTTCTTTGGTTGGTCATCTCCATTTCTTAATGGGCCTGTGTGCCTGCACTGTGATCTGCACAGAACTACTTCTCAGTCACCAACTCCAACTTAGGTGATACATGAAGGCAAGAAGGGGCTAGACTCAGGTATTTTCTTTTCCCCACATTAGTTAGGCTTTGGGAAAGTAGTTTCTCTTAAGGGCAGTTTGAGAACAGAAAGCTCCATATATATTTCAAAATGGTTACCTATACCCACTTCTTGTGGCAAGCATGATGGAATTTTTCTCTAAGCTTTATCAGAAGAACCTGGTAAGGCTCCTAAAGATATAATTCATAAAAGTGTGGAGCTCTCCCTAAGACTGGGCTCCCCTACACTAGAGTTTTCAACTCTGAAACTAGTCCACACTGAGCATCCAGCAATTTGTCAACTGCTCTATAAATGTTCCTTCTATGACTGGATACGGGAGTAAGTTTCTACTCTTGAATTTCTACTCCCAGTAGGCTGTGATTCTTTTTATCAGCCGTTCTGTCCAGTTTTCATAACAGTAGTTTGCTGCATAACTTCAGTTCCCTGATGGATCTAAGAAAAGTTGTTGATTTTCAGTTTTTTCATAAAACAGGTTGGGAGTGAGTACTTCTAGTATCTCCTGTGAAATATTATAATATAATGCTATTTACTGGGGAATCAACTTGTAACATTCCTTACATAGTAGGAGTTTCATTCAGTAAATATAGTCAATGCTAAAACAGTTTAGCAAAATCCCACTTACTATGAAATAATGAGTGTTCAGACACTACACTGCAAGTTTTACACAATGCACAGCTCGCTGAAACACTAAAATCACACTGTTCTACATAGAGTTTGCGAGTAACATTTACAAATATATTGATTGTACATTATGTCATTGACTAATACATGTATTACTAATTTGGAATATGTTTCACTACTTGAAGAAATACACAGGTAAACCTAGTGTTGGAATGTTTTTATCTTCTGTGAAATATATTATACCGTTTACTGGGGTATCATGCTGGAACATTCCTTGCACTGTTGGAGTTTCATTCAGTAATTCTGTTTGGTGCTAAAAACACTTTGGCAAAATCCCACTTAGTATGAAACACCTCACTATAGGTTTTACACAATACACAGCACATTGAAACATTAAATCTAGATTGTTCTACACAGAGTTTGCTAGTAACATTTACAAATGTATTGATTACAATTTATGTCAATGATTACAATACATGCATGGTTACAATGCATGCATTACCTATTGGGAATATATTTCATTCTTTTTTTAAAAATGTTTTTTATTGATTTTTAGAGAGAGAGAGGAAGGAAGAGGGATAGAGAGATAGAAACATCCATGAGAGAGACACCCATCCATCAGCTGCCTCCTGCACCCCCCTCCCCACTGGGGATCCAGCCCACAACCGGGTCATGTGACCTTACGCGGAAATGAACTGTGACCTCCTGGTTAATGGATCTACGCTCAACCAATGAGTCACACTGGCTAGACAACACGTTTCATTCTTTGAAGAATACACATGTGAATCTAGTTTATGGAATACTGTTATCTTTAGTGAAATATTATAATATAATGCCATTTACTGGAGGAGCATGTTGGAACAGTCATTATGTAGTTGGTAGTACTTTCATTTAGTAGTTATAGTCTGTGCTAAAATAAGTTTGCCAAAATTTTGCTTGGTACTAATCAATTCTAAGAGTGTTAGAACACTTCGCTCAAGGTTTTACACAGTGTGCAGTTCATTGAAACACAAAAAGCAGAGGGCTTTAGACAGAGTTTGCTCATAGTGTTTACAATGTTTCGATTATATATTACATCATAGACTAATACATGTTTTACCTACTGGGAATTTGTTTCACACTTTGAAGAAATACACAGGTGAACCTAGTATATGGAATGCTGGTATCTGTGGTAAAATAGTACAATTCCATTTACTGGGAGGGCATGTTGGAACGTTCATTACATAGTTATTAGGAATTTCCTTTAATTATAGTTTGTGCTTAAAACATTTTGTCAAAATCCCCTTTGTTGCAAATAAATCTGGAAGAGATTAGGCACCTCACTACAGGTTTTATACAATGTGCAGCTCAGTAAAATACTAAAACTAGACTTATCTAGACAGAGTGTGCTGGTAACATTTACAAATGTATGGAATACAGGCTATGTCAATAGCTAATACATGCATTCCATATTAGAAATACATTTCACTCCTTGAAAGATACACAGGTGAATCTAGTGCATGGAATGATGGTATCTTCTGTGAAATAATATAATACAATCCCATTTACTGAGGGAACATTGTGAACATTCACTACATAGTAGAGGTTTTATTTAGTAATCATACCCTGTGCAAAACACACTTTGCCAAAATCCAGCTTTGTAAAATTAATTCTAAAAGTATTCAAACACTTTACTACAGGTTTTATACAATGCATAACTGATTGAGTCACAAAAACTAGACTGATTTGGATAAGGTTTGCTAGTATCATTTACAAATGTATTGATTATGCATTATGTCATAAATTCATACATGGATTATTTTTTGGGAATATGTTTCATAACTTGAAGGGATATACAGGTGAAAATTCTATGTCGAATTCTGCTATCTTCTCTGAAATACTATAATATAATGGCATTTACTGGGGGCCATGATGGTACATTCATCACATTGATAGTAGGAGTTTCATTTAGGAATTAGAGTCTGTGCTAAAAACACTTTGCCTGCCCAGCCGGGCATGGCTCAGTGGTTAAGCATTGACCTAGGATGCAGGCAATCAGGGTTTGATTCCCCATCAGGGCACATGCCCGGGTTGAGGGCTGTAGCCAATAATGGTTCTCTCATCATTGATGTTTCTATCTCTCTCCCTCTCCCTTCCTCTCTCTGAAACCAATAAAGATATATTTTTAAATAAATAAATAAAAACACTTTGCCAAAATCCTGCTTTGTACAAATTAATTCCAAGAGTCTTGATACACTTCACTACAGGTTTTACACAATTATGCGTGTCATTGAACACTAAATGCAGATAGATTTGTTCATGAATGTATTATTTTACTTTATGTTCTAGATTAATACATGCATTACCTACTGGTAATATTTTTCACTCTTTGAAGGAATACACAGGTAAACCTCATATTTGGAACGCTGGTTTGTTCTGTGAAGTATTATAACACAATGCCATTCACTGAGGGTGCGTCTTGAAATAATTCATTACATAGTTAGGAGTTTCCATCAGTAATTATAGTCAATGCTAAAAAGAGTTTCCCATAATGCTACTTGGTACAGATTAGTTCTAAGATTGTTTAAACACTTCACTTATATGTTTTACACAATTATTCAGCTAATTGAAACACTAAGTTCATACTCTTCTAGACAGTTTTCTAGTAGCTCTTATGAATGTATTGATTATAACTTATGTTTTAGATTAATACATGCATTACCTATTGAGAATGTGTTTCACTTGTCGAAAAACACATAGGTGACACTAGTGTGTGGATTGCTGGTATGTTCTGTGAAATTTTCTAACATAATGCCATTTACTGAGGGAGTATATTGGAACATTCATTAAATAATTAATAAAAGTTACATTCAGTAGCTATAGTCTGTGCTAAAATCAGTTTGCCAAAATACCACTAGGTACAATTTAATTCTGAGTGTTCAAAAACTTCAGGTTCTCCACAATGCACAGCTCATTAAATTAATAACACAGACTCTTTCAGACAGAGTTTATAAGTCTATTGATTATACTGTATACTCTAGACTAACACATGGGATGTTTATTGAGAACGTGTCTCATTCTTTGAAGAAATACACAGGTGAACCTAGTGTTTGAAATGCTATTATCTTCTGTGAGATATTTAAAAAATATAATTTACTAGGGGAGCATGTTGGAACAGTCATTATGTATTTAGTAGTAGTTTCATGTAGTAGTTGTTATCTGTGCTGAAACAGTTTGCCAAAATCCCACTTAGTACTAAATAAGTATAACCATTTTTGTACACTACACAAGAGATTTTACACAATGCACAGCTTATTGAAACACTAACACTAGGCTGTTCTAGATTGTTTGCTATTATAATTTACAAATCTTTGATTATAAGTTTTGTCTTAGACTAAGAAATGAATTACTAATTCTGAATATGTTTCACACCTGAAGAAATACACTGGTGAACCTTGTGTATGGAATGCTGGTATCTTCTGTGAAATATTATAATACGATGCCATTTACTGAGATGCATGTTGGAACATTCATTTCTTCATTCATTTCCCAAAGCCACTTTGTACGAATAGTTCCAAGAGTCTTGAAACATTTCACTACAAGTTTTACATAATGCACAGCTCATTGAAACACTATAACTAGACCGTTCAAAACACAGCTTGGTATTTTTCTTTCTTTGACTGGATTATTTCACTTAGCATAATACTTTCTAGTTCCCTCCATGCTGTGCCATGGATAAAAGGATAAAAGATCCTTCCTCTTTACAGCTGCATAGTATTCCATGGTGCAAATGTCCCACAGCTTTTATATCCACTCTTCTACTTATGGGCACTTGGGCTGTTTCCAGATCTTAGCTATTGTAAATTGTGCTGCTATGAACACATGACCTCACTTATATGGGAAATATAATAAACAAAATAAACTGATGAACAAAGTGGATCCAGAGACATAGAAGCATGGAACAAACTGAGAGATCTCAGAGGGAAAGCGGGGAGGGGAGTGTGGTTGGGGAGAGATTAATCAAAGAACTTATATGTTTATAAGCATAACCCATGGACGCAGACATTGGTATGGGTAAAGCCTGGGGGTGGGATGGATGTGGGGTGGAGGGGATCAGTGGAGATAAAGACGGGACATCTGTAATATTCTCAACAATAAAGATAAAGAAACATTTTCTAAAAAGTTTGGTAGTGGGGTTTACAAATGCATTAATTATACTTTATGATCTACACTAATACCTGAGTTACTTATTGGAAATATTTTTCAATCTTTGAAGGAATATACAGGTGAATATGGAAAAGGAGAAACT
Source organism: Miniopterus natalensis (assembly GCF_054644295.1). NCBI lineage: Eukaryota > Metazoa > Chordata > Mammalia > Chiroptera > Miniopteridae > Miniopterus > Miniopterus natalensis. The sequence continues at coordinate 24,397,738 of NC_142090.1, read as the reverse complement.
GAAAGTTTCTAATATTTAGGTTTAATATGTTATAAAAATTTATACTATCTTTTTTTAAATAAAATTATAATTTTATCCAATTCATTACAATCAAGAGTGATCCTATACCCTGTAGGTCCATCCTTGCTGTTGCAAAAGGTGAGTTCCTTCTTATTTTCTGCCTGGAGGTATTTGATTGTGTGAATGCACCACAGCTTTTTTTTTTTAAATGTATCTTTATTTTTGAAAATATTAGATGCCCCTTTTTCCCCCCATTGATCCCCTCCACCCTGCACCCCTCCTCCAGGCCTTCATTACACTATTGTCTGTGTCCATGGGTTATGCATATAAGTTCTTAGGTTATTTTCTTCCATCTGAGACTTGTCAGTCTGTTACATGCTTCTATGTCTCTGGACCTATTTGGTTCATTGGTTTATTTTGTTCATTAGAGTCCACATATGAGTGAGATCATGTGATACTTGTCTTTCTCGGACTGGTTTATTTCACTTAGCATACTTTCCAGGTCCCACCATGCTGTCTCAAAGGGTAAAGGGTCCTTTCTTTTACAGCTGCATAGTGTTTCATGCTTTAAGTGTCTGAGAAGATGCTTGAACTTATAGAGACTTGTTTTGTATCCTAACATGTGGTCTATCTTTGAGAATGTCCCATGTGCACTTAGAATGTATATTCTGCAGCTTCGGGATGAAATGTTCTATAAATGTCAATTAAATCCATCTGATCTAGTGTGTCATTTAGAGTCACTATTTCATTGTTGATTTTTTGTCTGGAAGATCTGCACCACTTTATATATATATATATATATATATATATATAAACTTTATTAATTTCAGAGAGAGGAAGGGAGAGAGAGAGAGAAACATCAATGATGAGCGAGTCATTGATCAGCTACCTTCTGCACGTCCCCTACTGGGAATCAAGCCCACAACCTGGGCATGTGCCCCGACCGGGAATCGAACCACAGTCTCCTGGAACCTAGGTCCATGCTCAACTGCTGAGCCACACCCAGCCGGCCTGCACCACTTTTTCATCCACTCATCTGCTGATGGGCACTTTGGCTGGTTCCAGATCATTGTAAATAACACTGCTGCAGATTTTCATACTAAGTGAAATAAGACAGGTGGAGAAGAACAAATACCATATGATCTCATTTATATGTAGAATCTAATGAACAAAATAAACTGAAAAACAAAATAGAAACAGAGGTTTGGAAACATGAAGGAAACTGACAGCTGGCAGAAAGAAAGAAGGTGAAGAGATTAGCTAAAGAACATATATGCATAACTCATAGACATAGATAACAGTGAGGTGATGGCCTGAGGGAAGGGAGGTTGTGGGCTGGGTGGAGGTGAGCAAAGGGTGAGGGGGAAGTTGGGGATATCTGTAATAGTGTTAACAACAAAAATAAAATAAAATAAAATAAATAATGTTTGTATAGCAGACACCCATTATGCTTTGAAAAAAACAACACAAGCTTTAAGAAAATCAATTTATCAGACTACTCTTACACACCATCTCAGATCCTCTGGGCCACCTTCAGCATCAACCCACATGTGGGTATTACAGAAGTTTAGAAGGGTTTTCCCATGAGGAAAGATTTGAACAATGGGAGAAACAGGCAGGTGAATAAATAATTCCTCCTTGCTTTTGCAATGTTTGTGGTTTCTTGAAGCTTAGTACCTCCAGATCAAGACATCAGATAAACTTCATGATGGCCAGATCAGTAATGGATTTAGGAACTGCTCTCCCTTCTTCCATACTTTATTCCTCTTGTCATTCATTAGTAAGTTAAAAGCACGAAAACACTTTTCCTAATTATCTTTTTCCAGGGGATCTTAGGACAATTAGAAGGAAAACAAAAGAATTCTACAATGTTTTTATTGTTTAATGGAAGTCTAGTGATATTTTGTCTTTATGTGGTGTTTTCATTTCTAAACGTACTCCCTGAAATTAAGTTTCTGCATTCAGCACCTTAATTCACCTTGCTTTTAAATGTTTATCTGGAAATTAAATCTTCTAGATGCAGATTTTCTGGAATATGTTAAAGAACAAAGGTATAAACATATGGGAAAATATTAAAGTTAAGCAAGTAAGTGGGAAAATTTCATCATAGTTTTTTTCTTTAAAAATTTTGTTCTTAATGCTTTATCTTAGTAAAATACAGTTCACCAACACAATGTTGTTTTAATAATGTTTTAGTGATAAAAATAGGTAAAATTGCAAATACATATGAAAAAATATTGAAATATTCAAAAGGATATTTTAGATGCATAAAAATTAATATGACTATTTTATAAGTCAGATTCTCTAACTATATTTTTATATTTTCAGTATTTTCACTTATTTTTTTTATCTCCACATGTTTTAGGTACTTCCAAAGATTAAAATTATAAACATAGGTAATGCATATATTTTTATTGAAATCATTAGGTTGTTAGAATTACCATCTGTTCATCTTTCTACCTGTATATATTTTCTACTTCTTTTATTTGTCTACTTGTAATCAGTAATAAGATCTTGACAGTATATAAGTTCAAAAATGTTTTTGAAATATTTGAACAATTCAAATTGTAATACATTAAACATATTTAATAAAGTATAAATTAGAAGTGATCTCAAGGGCAATAGAATTCGGTTATATTTTCTACTATTATTGAAATTATGATTAATGTATTCTTTTTTTTCTTTTTAAAAAATTATCTTTATTGTTGAAAGTATTACAGATGTCCCTCTTTTCCCCCATTGATCCTCTCCACCCCACATCCACCCCACCACAGGCCTTCCCATTACCAATGCCTATGTCCATAGGTTATGCATATAAGTCCTTTGATTAGTATCCCCACCCACTCCCCCACCCCCACCTTCTCTCTGAGATCCCTCAGTCTGTTTCATGTTTCTATGTCTCTGGATCTAGTTTGTTCATCAGTTTGTTTTGTTCATTAGATTCCACATATGAGTGAGATCATGTGGTACTTGTCTTTCTCTGACTGTTTATTTCGCTTAGCATAATACTCTCTAGGTGCATCCATGCTGTCCCAAAGGGTAAGTGATTTTTTTTTCTTTACAGCTGCATAGTATTCATGGTATAAGTGCCCCACAGCTTTTTTTCCACTCATCTACTGATGGGCACTTGGGCTGTTTCCAGATCTTAGCTATTGTAAATAGTGCTGCTATGAACATAGGAGTGCATATAATCTTTCTGGTTGCTGTTTTGGGTTTCTTAGGATATATTCCTAGAAGTGGGATCACCGGGTCAAATGGCAGTTCTTTTTAATTTTTTTGTTATTGTTGTTGTTCAAAATATTACAGATGTCCCTTTCACTGTGTCCTTGGGTTGTGCATATATGCATATAAATTATTTGGTTACTCTCTCCCCCTCCACCCACCTGCCCTCCTCCATCCCTCTGACATTCGTCAGTCTGACCTATGCTTCCATGTCATTGAATCACTTCTGTTCATCAGTTTATTAAGTTCTTTAGATTCCACATATGAGAGCATGTAGTACTTGTCTTTCTCTGACTGGCTTATTTTGTTTAACATAATATTCTCCAGATCATTCCATACTGTCCCAAGTGGTACTAGATTTCTCTTCTTTACAACTGCATAGTATTACATGGTATAAGTGTCCCACAGCTTTTTTATCCACTCATCCACTGATGGGCACCTGGGCTCTTTCCAGATCTTAGCTATTGTAAACTGGGCTGCTATGAACATAGTGGTGTATATATTCTTTCTGATTAGTGTTTCAGGATTCTTGGGATTTATTCCTAGAAGTGAGATCACTGGGTCAAAAGGCAGTTTAGTTTTTAATTTTTTGAGGAGCCTCCATACTGTTTTCCATAGTGGCTGAACCAATCTGCATTCCCACCAGCAGTGTACTAGGGTTTCCCTTTCTCCACATTTTCAAGAGCACAAGTAGTTTGATGATCTGTTGATGGTAGTCATTCTGAAAGGTGTAAAGTAATACTTCATTGTGGTTTCTATTTGCATCACTCTGATGAGTAGCAAAGTTGAGCATTTTCTCAATATGTTTCTTGGTCATCTGTATGTCCTCTTTGAAGAAGTGTCTATTCAAGTCCTTTGCTGATTTCTTAATTGAATTGCTTGTCTTTCTCTTGCTGAGTAGTATGAGTTCTTTGTACACTTTGGAAATTAGCCCCTTATCAGATACATCCTTGGCAAATATGTTTTCCCAAACCATAGTGTTTCTTTGTATTTTGAGGCTGTTTTCTTTTGCTGTACAGAAGCTTTTTAGTTTGACGTAGTTGCATAGGTTTATTTTTTCATTTGTTTCTCTTGTCATAGGAGATGTATCAGTGAAAATTTCACTACGTGAAATGTCTTTAACTTTACTACCTATGTTTTCTTCTAGGATTTTTATAGTTTCATGACTTACACTTAAGTCATTTATCCCTTTTGAGGTTATTTTTGTGTATGGTAAAAGTTGGTGATCTAGTTTTATTTTTTTGTTTGTACCTGTCCAATTTCCCAGTATGATTTATTGAAGAGGCTGTCTTTTCTCAGTTGTATGCTCTTGCCTCTTTTGACAATTATTAACTGACCATAATTGCTGGGGCCTATTTCTGGAGTCTCTATTCTGTTCCATTGGTCTATATGTCTGTTGTTGTACCAATACCAAGCTATTTTGATTACAACGGCTTTGCAGTACAGTTTTATATCCAGTAAAGTGATCCTTCCCACTCTGTTTTGTTTTGTTTCCCTCAAGATGGCTGTACCTATTGTGAGTCTTTTTTGATTCCATATAAATTTTTGAAATGTTTCTTCTAAATCTGTGAAATATGCTGTTGGTATTTTAATAAGAATTGCATTGAATATATAAAATTGTGTAGTAAGGACATTTTAATGATATTAATTCTTCCAATCCATGAGCATGGTATAGTCCTTCACTTGTTTATATCTTCTTCTATTTCTTTTTTCAGTGTCCTGTAGTTTTCCCAGTACAGGTCTTTTACATCCTTGGTTAAGTTTACACTTAAGTATCTTATTTTTATAGTTGCAATGGTAAATGGTATTGTTTTTGTAGTTTCTCTCTCTGAAAGTTCATTGTTGGTGTATAAGAATGCCATTGATTTTCAAGTGTTGATTTTGTATCCAGCTACCTTGCCAAATTTGTTTATCAAATCTAGTAGTACTTTGTTGGAGTCTTTAGGGTTTTCTATGTACAATATCATGTCATCTGCAGATAATGACAATTTTGCTTCCTCCTTTCCAATTTTGATACGTTTTATGTTTTCTCCCTGTCTGATGGCTGTGGCAAGGACTTCCAGTACTATGTTGAATAAGATTGGTGAAAGTGGACATCCTTGTCTTGTTCTTGTTTTTAATGGAAATGGTTTTAGTTTTTGACTATTGAGTATGATGTTGGCTGTAAATTTGCCATATATAGCTTTTATTATGTTGAGGTATGATCCCTCTATTCCCACTTTACTGAGAGTTTTTATAAGAAATGAGTGCTGGATTTTGTTGAATGTTTTTTCTGCATCTATTGATATGATCATATGATTTTTGTCCTTCATTCTGTTTATGTGATGTATTACATTTATTGATTTGCAGATGTTATACCAACCTTGCATCTCTGGAATAAATCCCATTTGGTTGTGGTGTATGATCTTTTTAATGTATTGCTGGATCTGCTTTGCTAGTATTTTGTTGAGTATTTTAGCATCTATGTTGATCAGGGATATTGGCCTGTAATTTTCTTTCTTTGTAGTGTCTTTATCTGGTTTTGGAATTAGGATGATGCTAGCCTCATAAAAAGAGTTTGGAAGTATCCCCTTCTCTTGAATTTTCTGGAATAGTTTTAGTAGAATAGGTGTTAATTCTTCTTTGAATGTTTGGTAAAACTCATCTGTAAATCCATCTGGTCCAGGACTTTTGTTTGCTGGGAGTTTTTTAATTACTGCTAAGTTGTTATCAGCCTTTTCAGGTTTTCTGCCTCTTCCTGATTCAGCTTTGGAAGATTGTATGCTTGTGGGGATTTGTCCATTTTACTCATGTTGTCCAGTTTGTTGGCATATAGTTGCTCATAGTACTTTCTTAAGATCCTTTGTATTTCTGTTGGGTCAGTTGTTATATTGTCTCTTTCATTTCTGATTTTATTTGGGTCCTCTCTCTTTGTTTCATAGTGAGTCTGGCTAAAGGTGTATCAATCTTATTTATCTTTTCAAAGAACCAGCTCTTGGTTCATTGATTTTATATATTGTGTTTTTGATCTCTATGTCATTAATTTCTGCTCTGATCTTTATTATATCCTTCCTTCTACTTTTTCTGGGATTTTCTTGCTGTTCTTCTTCTAGTTCTTTTAGTTGTTGTCTTAGATGATTTATTAGAGCTTTTTTCTTGCTTCTTGATATAGGCCTGTAATGCTATGAACTTTCCTCTCAGGACTGTTTTTGCTGTTTCCCATAGATTTTAGGTTGTTGTCACTTTATGCTTGCTTTTTTCCAAGAAGTGTTTGATTTCTTCCTTGATCTCAATGGCATGCGATTCACTGTTTAATAACATGCTACTTAGTCTCCATGTGTTTGAATATTTTTGAGTTTTTCTTTATAGCGGTTGATTTTTAGTTTCATGGCATTGTAGTTGGAGAGATATTTTACATAATTTCAGTCTTCTTGAATTTGTAGAGACCTGCCTTGTGCCCTAACATGTGGTCTGTTTTTGAGAATGTTCCATGTGCACTTGAGAAGAATGTGTCTTCTGCTGCTTTTGGATGAAATGTTCTGTAAATGTTAATTAAACCCATTAGGTTTAGTGAGTCATTTAAGGTCTGTGTTTCCCTGTTGATTTTTTGCCTTGATGATCTGTCCAATGCTGACTGTGGGGTGTTAAAAATCCCCACTATGATTATGTTGCTGTCAATATCACCCTTAAAGTCCACCAAGAATTATTTTATATATTTAAGTGTTCCTACATGTTTATAAGGGTTATTTTCTCCTGTTGGATTGATCTCTTTAGTGTTATGTAGTGACCATCTTTGCCTCTTGTTATGGTCTTTATTTTGAAGTCTATTTTGCCAGAAATAACTGTTGCTACTCCAGCTTTTATTTCCTTTCCATTTGCATGGAATATTTTATTCCATCCTTTCACTTTTAACTCTGTGAATCTTTTGCTTTCAGGTGCTTCTCTTGTAGACAGCATATATTTGGGTCCTCTTTCCTTATCCATTCAGCTACCCTATGTCTTTTGATTGGATCTTTTATTCCATTTACATTTAAGGTTACTATTGGTATATACTTATTTAATGACAATTTCCCCCTTTATACTGATGTACCTTTCTCTCACTATTCCTTCTTTTTCTTAGAGCAGTCCTTTTAGCATTTCTTGTAATGCTGATTTGGTGGTACTGAACTCCTTTAGCCTCTTTTTGTCTGGGAAGCTCTTTATTTCACTTTCAATTTTAAATGATAGCCTTGGTGGATAAATCAATCTTGGTTGCATGTTCTTGCTTTTCATTAATTTGAGAACTTCATGCCACTCCATTCTGACTTGAAGAGTTTTTGTTGAGATATCTGATGTCAGCCTTATGGGGTGTCCCTTGGAGGTGACTGCTTGTGACTCTCTTGCAGTCCTTAATATTTTCTCTTTGTTCTTGAGATTTGCCATTTTAATTATGATGTGTCTCAGAGTGAGTTTCTTTGGGTCCCTCTTATTTGGAACCCTCTGTGCTTCCTGAACTTGTTTGGCTTTCTCCCACTCCAGCATAGGAGTTTTCTGTCCTTATTCCCTCCACCAAGTTCTCTATCTCTTGTTCTCTTTCCTTCCCCTCTGGCACTCTTACAATGCGAATGTTGTTTCACTTCATATTGTCCCAAAGCTCCCTTAGATTGTCCTCATGCTTTTTAAGTGCTTTTTCTTTTTGTTGCTCTGCGTGAGTGGTTTTTTCAACCTTATTGATGATATCACTTATTCTGTGCTCTGCTTCATTGAGACTGCTTTTAATTCCTACCAGTGTATTCTTGATATCAAATATAATATACTTTATTTCTGTCTGATTCTTGTTTATGATATGTATCTTTTTCCATGTTTTAACTAAGTTCCTCAATCTTACTACCAAGTGCCTTGTTTTTCTCATTAATTTTCTTGAGCATTTTTATAAGCATTACGCTGAACTCAGTTTCTGATAACTTGCTTAATCCCATCTCATTGAAGTATTTTTCTGGTGATTTTTCCTTCACTTTAGTTTGGGAATTGTTTCTTTGTCTCCCCAATTTGGTGGCTTTTAGTGTTTGTATCTATATATTAAATATGTTTGCTGTTGCCCAGTCTTATGGGGATGTATTTTGTAGTGTGAGTCTAGTGGAGCCCAGAGGTGTGTTCTTCTTATACTTCTGACCTCTTTGCTCTAGATGTATCCTTTTTGTGGGTACCCCTTTGTGGGTTCTTTAGGCTCTCCTGTTGTGATTGGGTCTAGATTGTTGTTGACCAGGCCTTGGGAGGAATCACCTCTCAGGTTGGCTCCCTATGTGTCTCAGACCCAACCATGTCATGTAAGCTATTGTACAGGTGCTGGCAAGGCAGGACAACACACAATGAGAATTCCAGGAAACAAGGGGTCTCTTACTAAATATCTTGATAATCAAAATGAAAACAACCCAAGTGAAAACAGAACTGAGACAGTGAAGGGAGAACACAAATTCTAAAGCAAAAAAAAAAAAAAAAGTAAAAAAAAGAAAGAGAGAAAGAAAATTAAAGCGAGAGAGAGAAAAGTATTTTGTTAATAGTGACAAAAATTAAATAATAATAGAAATAATAAAGTAAAGTAAAATGTAAAAAGTAGAGGAGTTACTGGGAGGTAAAAGGGGCAGAAAAAAGATTATGAAAGAAGGGCAAGCAAAAAATTTAAAGAGAGAATAGGAATAGAATAATAGTTGAAAATTTAAAAATAAAAATACAATAGAGAGAATAACATAATCTACCAATGAAACAAAAATACAGTAAGACAGGAGGGAGAAAACAGAAGGAAGAAAGAAAAGAATAAGAAAAAAAAGTTTGCCAATGGATTTAGAGGAGAGAGAGAGGGAGAGAGAGAGAGAGAGAGAGAGAGAGAGAGAGAGAGAGAGATTAGGCCAGGACAGTGAGGGAGTCCAATAAGAGATATGGGGGAAGCAATAGAGAAAAGCAGTAAACTTATTGGTTATAATGATAAAGTCCCAGCAGTTAAGCAGGAATATCAAGAAAACCTTGATAGTAGAAACAAAGATAAAACAAAACAAAGCAAATAAACAAAAGAAAACAAAGAAACAAAGCAAAAACAAGCCAATCAAAACAAAATTCTTTAAATTAATTAAAAATTTTTGTAAATTAAAAAAAATTTAAAAAGAAGAAAAAAACATTTTTTTTTTCTTTCTCTTTTTCTAAGGCAGAAAGAAAAAAAAGTCAATCAGGTGAGTTTCTTCTGGGCAGCTTATGTTATCTGAGGCTCACTGTCTTGTATGGTGATTTGTGTTCTCCTGGGAGGTATTAGTCAATGTGAGGAGCTGTTTAGGTTTGGCTCTGGTGTCCTTAGGTAGATGATTAATCTGGGGATCTCTGTGGACCACCTCCTCTTGTCAGGTATTTTGCAACCTTGCAGTTACCTGGTCTTACTCCAGAGTCTTCTGTAGAGTCTTTAGAGCGCAGGATGGCTAGTGTAGCTTGGGATATCACTCCCTTTGCTTAGATATATTTACTGTCAAGCTCTCACTGTGAGGGAGTTAATCTCTGCTCCAAGCCAGCTCCTCAGTCCCTACCCTATCCTCTGATTCTAGTTCCCCATGCACTGGCCTGCTACAGTTTCAGATTGACTTCCATCTGTTGCCTTTTCTGTATGGGAAGTTTCAGCAGTCTGGGCTCAGTGGGTTCAATTAAAAAACATTCCAGTGAGCACTTTGCCTGCCCAGCCCCCAGCAGGGGTTTTCAGCTTTTCTTTTACTTCCCAGACAATAGTTCCTTAGAGTCTTATTCTTGTAATGTCCTCCTGTGAGCTGTTCACCCTTCCCCCTCAGGACTGTGCCCTGTGGGGGGTATCTGGGGTTTCAGTGAGCTGAACCAGCCCCTTTCCCATTGGGGATGATGCTCCTAGGCTGCAGGAGAAGCAAATGTGCTCTGCTCCTCCCTTCCCAGATCTGGTTGGCTGGTCACACCAGGCACACACCTCAAACACTCCTCTATCCAGACTCAAATCCCAGCTTCCAGTGGTCTGTGCACCCAATGCAAGCCAGGAAGTTGGACAACCATTCAGTGATCAAAAACTCAAAAGTGCACAAAGCAACACACAAGCATAGAATCAGCCCTACAAGGTCCCTCCACCCCCCACACCAAGGCACCCAGTGGGAGGAACAAATAGTTCTATGCAGCTCCCTTGCACCGCTGAGCTCAGTAAAACTGGGGTGGCTCCATGTGTGCCACTACGGCACCCCTCAGGGCTGGTCCAAAATCCCAGAATCTCCCCATCAGGAGCTCAGGGTGCGAGGGCTCTCTTTCCATTTCCCACACCACATAGATTAAATGCTTTCTGGGGCTCAACACAATGTCTTTCAGGAAAGCAGAGGGTCCCTGTATGTGGCTGCTCAGTGCCAGACCTCTAGCCTCTTACTAATCAGGTGCCACACACTCTGGGACAGCTTTCCTATGGTGAGCACCCTGAACATAAGAGCTGGTCATGGCTGCCATTAGAAACTTTGTTTCGCTAGGAAGGTACCATCCCCTCCTCCCAGACTCACCACTCCCCTGGATCCCTCTGACCTCTGTGTTCAGAACTCTTCTCTTCTCCTCTGCTCCTGGTTTGAGATCCCCACCTTTGGATGCAGGTCCACAGTACCAAGGGGAGGGAACTTTGCAGGCTCTAAGCCTCAGGGGCCCAGAGCCCAGCACAGGCTTCCAGAGCTTCCCTTTTCTATCCCTCCCTCTTTTACCAGACTCTATGATGTTTCTTCAGTGCTCTCTACTCACAATATATCCACTCAGGTATGTTTCTCTGGTTTTTCCAAGCTGGTTACATAGTATTTTAGGAGTAAATCTAGTTCATGGCTGGGAGCAGGAGCTCTCTGCTGCTTCTCACAGTGCCACCATCTTCTCTCCCCAATGTAGTCTTATATTGATTCATATTGTCTGTTTTACATATAATAAATGTAGAACTTTCACTGCACCAAGTTTTTTTGCATTTACTTAGCACTGTTTTAGTTAAATATATATTTTTCTGTTTTAGATTATAGTTAAAAATGATTTTCTTTTCAAAATTATATATAGCATGAGTTAATTCATTAGCAAGTCATTGTTAAAAATTTAACATTTACCCATTGTAATTTATTTTTGCTTTAAATCCAATTTAAAATTCTACTGCTTATTTCACTCATAAAGGTCAAGTTCTAAACTGAGTTTTATATTGTAGCCCCTTAAGGTCTATATCTTACCTGAAAATACTCCAGATCTTAATGTTCCTCATGTATTTTCAAAGGATGTCGGGTCCTCCATGATTGAGGATATTAAAAACAAACGTAGGAAAGTGCATAATGGCAGTACATTTATAATGCTAAAAATTTGTACAGAACTTTAGTGTTCAAAAGACACCTGGTTCTAAAAAGTAAATATAGAAGACATTAGAAAATCTACATTTCCTTAAGCAGTTTGTAGCAGAAAAACAAAGTGCTAATATAAACAACAAACTCAATGAATCTCAGAAACATTATTTTAAGGGGGGAAAAAATCCAGACACAAGAAAGTATAAACTGCTGAATTCCATCCATATGGAATCCATAAACCAATTTATGACAATAGAAATCATAAAACATTTGGTGTGGGGAAGTGGAAAGATGGGTAGAGAGAAATATAGTCTAAAAGAGTGGGAATAATTTCTTGGGTATATAAAATGTTCTATGAGGTGTTGTATCAATCTGGTCAGGCTGACATAACAAAACAAAGGACTTGATGGCTTAAACAACATTAATTTATTTTCTCACAGTTTTGGAAACTAGACGTCCAGGATCAAGGTTTCAACAGGTCTGACTTCTCCTGAAGTCTTTCTCTTTAGCATGCAATCAGGGACCTCCTTCCTGCTGGGTCCTAGAATTTTCTCTGTGTACTCTTGATGTCTCTTTCTATTTGTATAAAAACCACAGTTCTATTGGACTACAGTTCCACTCTTATGAGCTCATTTAACTTTAATTACCTCTTTAAAAGCCCTACCTCCAAATAAAGTCACATTGGAGATTAAAACTTCAAACTGAATTTTGAGAAGAGTAAGGACATAATAAATTTATAATAGGAGGGTAGATAGGTGCATTCAATTAAAAAACACTATAAAATTGACAATTATTTAAGAGTTGTGCATTTAATTTTCTGTTTATCAGACCTAAATATTTTTTCAAAAAACAGAATGCCATGCATTCAAAAGTTTCTTTTAGCCATGTAGGAGTATACTATTAATTTGAATATATTTTTGTTTTTTTCAGGAAAACAGAAGCCTGGTCATATGCAAAGACTGACAAGTAATATTGTTGTATATACAAGACCTTTGCAGCTTTAGCATACTTTTATTCACCAATGTTGATGGGCTACTACTTGAAGCTTCATAGATTCCATATTCTCATTCTTTGTATCATCCAAAATTATCTGAGGCTATGCAATTCTGAAATGTGATTTAAAAATATGTCCCAGTTAAAGTTTGGATAGAACCCAGACTGAAATGACTTATATGATCTATGATCATATAGACTGTATTGTATGTGCATAAAATAAATATATTGCCCAAAGAAGGAAAAAAAATGTATGAAATAATAATGGGCCTGTGAGGCTCCTCCCTGCCCCCATTGCATTGACCATCCATGAACAGGGCATTTAAGAACAATATACTTTTGCTGTATTACTGTACATTTTAATGAAGTGTTATCAAAGCTTTTTTTTCACAGTTACAAGAAGTTCTATCAATTTGGTGAATCCAGTTGCTGGAAATTTTTCTCTGTTACAAAAAACTATTCAATAATAACTGTAGAACTATGGAATTCATCTACACATTGCAAGAAAAATCTCTGATCTGGTTGTTAGATCTTACAGTTTAGGTTAGGAGAACTGTCATTTCATAGCAAAGAGGATTTTCCATCAATACCTGAGATAAAGTTGTTGCCCATTAAAATGATGATTGTCATTTTTTGTCAATATTTAAATATTTCTAAATGTTAATTATACTATTTTCTTATCACAGACTTGAGGAGGGTATCTCCAGGACACTGAACTTTCACAAGAATTACATGTTTGATGGTAAAAGTACTGCAACCATTTCTTTTGCTAAATCTAGAGACTAATTTTACTCAGTGTTTTGAAGAAATATCTCATCCAAACTTATAAAACTGTATTTCCAAAACTGTTCTTAATGGAAAAACAGTAAGGTCCTTCTTGATTAGCTTGACTCTATTGTACTTAGAATACTGTGTCATAGTTATGATACTGTTTTTGTACAAACAAGCATATATACTAATTATAATTTAACCTGCATTAAAAAGTTAATTAAGAAGTATGAAACACATCATTATTGGGACAATCCATGTAGGTGTGAGGATGAAGAGATAAAGAAATTATATTTAATTTCATATAATGAGTGCTTACTCATGCATACAAGGAACTTAAGCTATTTTAAACTGTGTGAGATATACAACCTCACATGTTCAGTAACTATCAACACACTGAAAGGAGTGGTAGGCCATCTCCATGTCATAGCTAAAACATAAAAATTTTGGCATTAATTCCCAAATTATGAGATATTCAATCTAATAATTTTAAATATTTATCAAATATTTTAGAATAGATTAGCAAAAACACAATTGTTTCTCATTTGCATATTACCACTGTCTATAAAAACTGAATGACACTGAGTATCATTTTTATCAGTAAATGAGATATAGATGTTTTCATTGGCTACAAATGCAACATTTGAAATACATTATACATTGAGAAAAGCCAAAATTATCTTGGTTAGTGATATTAGAAAGAAAAATTGTTAAATTCCATGAGACTTTGGGTTGTAAACAATGGTTGTCTGCTTATAGTGCGTTGTGAAGAATAAGAAGAAATAATTTACAATTACTTGGAATAATTGTTTGCTTCTGTAAGGCAGTAATTCTGAAGTGATATTGCTTTAGCTGTGTGCAAAACAGCTTATGTCAAAGGTTAACTAGCACTATCAGAGTTTGTATTTAGAGAGTTGAGTAGCTACTCAGAAAAGAAGTCAATAATGAACCTCGTGAAAATTCAAGCTGAAAGCATTGTGATATTAAATCACACATCCAGATTCCCTTGCATACACAGACAAGAGGGAAAATATAGTAAGAAAGTGTAAGTTTTAAGCAGAGAGAAAAAACAGACCTTTAAAGCATAGCTTGAAAGGAAATGATGGGCAAAAATGTTTTACACAAAGGAAAACCAATTCATATGGAAGTAATATATCTTTTATTCAAATGTTGCACCATAAAAACTTCCATAAAATACATTTCTTTTTTACATGGAAGCTGATTTTATAACCTACTTTAGCTACCTTATTTTAAAAGGAGGTAAAGATTATATGCATCCTCTATTGTTTAGCAGATGTTTTATATTTTCTTTGTTTTTTGAAAACAATTTGTTTCAAATTGTAATACAAGTAAGCATATCTCTAAAAATCTGGAAAGTAATCCTTGCCCTAGAGCTTACATAAATTAAACCAAAAAATCTGAAACATTTTCAAGGCAATTGTACAAAATCATAAAAGGTTTTATTTTTGTTATTACAAGTAGATTTTTCAGCAAAATGTATATCACCAGTAGATCAGTGTTCTTAGATTACAGGTGATCTCATCAGTCTAAACAATTTGAAATATGACTTTTATTTATCCTTTTTGCTTCTGTTTTCTTTAGTCTTCTTTAAGAAAGGTTTATATTTTTATACCCATGATATGGAATACTTTTCCAAGTTTTAATAAGAGAAATAGACTTAATACTAATTTAGAGAAAAGAATGATCTTAGTAAGAGGGTAGTCAAATTTCTTGTCATAAGAGTACAATTACTTTCAGTTTCTTACTTGTTAGACAAAGAAATTCTAGCATTATTCTGCTTTGGTCTGAAGGCTTTATTGAGCTAAGAAATGAAGACAACTGTTCCAACAGTGAGGACAGGAGCAATATATAGAAACTCATATAACTTAACAAAAGGACAACAAACAATCCAATTAAAAAATGGGCAAAGGACATACAGATGGCCAAGAGATATATGAAAAAATGCTCAAACAACAATGAGATATCACTTCACACCTGTGAGAATGGCTACCATCAACAAATCAATGAAGGGCATGTGTTGGTGAGGGTGTGGAGGAAAAGGAACCCTAGTGCATTGCTGGTGGAAATGCAGACTTGTGCAGCTACTACAGAGATAGTGTGGAGATTCCTCAAAAAATTAAAAATGCAACTGCCATTTGGCCCAGTGATCCCACTTCTAGGAATATATCCTAAAAAACCTGAAACACCAATCGGGAAGAATTTATGCACCCCTATGTTCATAGCAGCACAATTTACAGTAGCTAAGATCTGGAAACATCCCAAGTGCTCATCCACAGATGAGTGGATAAAAAAGCTGTGGTACATTTACACCATGAAATATTATGCAGCTGTAAAAAAGAAGTACCTCTTACCCTTTGAGGCAACATGGATGGAAGTGGAGATTATTATGCTAAGTGAAATAAGCCAGTCAGAGAAAGACAAGTACCAAATGATCTCACTCATATGTGAAATATAATAAACAAAATAAACTGGTAAACAAAATAAAGATGTAGAAGCATGGAACAGGCTGAGATATCTCAGAGTGAAGATGGGGGTGGGGAATGGTTGGGGAGAGATTAATCAAAGAATTTATATGCTTATATCCATAACCTATGAACACAGACAATAGTATGGGGAAGGCCTGGGGGTGAGGTTGATGTGGGGTGGAGGGGACCAATGGGGGAAAAAGGGAATTCTGTAATACTTTCAACATTGAAGATAAATTAAAATGTAATAATAATAATAATATAATAACATACATTTGGAATGTCAAAGTAATTTACTTTTCCCATACCCCTCAAAGCACAAGCACCACTCTGCAGAGACTACAAATCTCATTGTTATTGAGTTAATTTTTGACTGTTAACTATCCTTTACCCACCTAAATAAAAAGTATGTCTATCATTTTATCCAATCCCAGAGGTTTCCTCACTTTACTTTCTCTCACCTCCCTAATCTATTCTCAATATTTCATGTAACCAATTTACATCTTTTTTTAATTGTAATGTATAAAATAAGGTGCAAAATTGCTAGTCTCTGGAGCATTATCTCATTCTGTTCAGGTTTTACTTTCTTGCAATTGCTGACAGTTTGGCTCAAATAAACATAAACATTCTCTACAGGTTTGAATGTTTCTTAAGTTTACAATATATTTAAGTTCAAACCACATAAAAAAATCAGTGAATTAATTTTGTCAGTATATTAAGTTTCTTGGCTGCTGTAACAAATTACCACAAACTGGGTCTATTAAAATAACAGATATTCTCTTATAGTTCCAGTTGTCAGAAGTCTAAATGCAAAGTGCCAGCAAGGCTGTGCTCCCTTTGAGGCTCTAGAAGAGTCCATCTTTGTTTCTTCCATTTTCTCATAGCCTTAGACTTTCCTTGGCATTTGGCCTTAACACTCTAATCTTTGCCTCTTTCTTCACATGGAATTTGCCTATTTTTTGTGTGTCTTTCTTCTGAAAGTCTCTTATAAAAATAGTTGTAAGTGGATTGATGTCCCACCTCAATAATCCATGACGATCCTTTCCCAATATTCTTAATTTAGTCACTGTAAAGACCCCATTTTCAAATAAGGTTACATTTAAAGCTCTGGGAATTAGGATATAAAAGCACCTGTCCATTTTGAAGAGAGGGGAGCCATTCAATCAACTAGAGTCAGTTTCGCTGTAGTAACTCACTGTTAAGTTTCAAACTCAAACACTTCAGAAAATTTGAACTCTTTATGAATAACATTATCATCTTGACAAACAAGGTAAATACATTCTGCTTTTGAGCAAGATGGCCTTCACATTCCTCTCACCAGACTAAATTTTAGACAGATTTCTACTTGACAATAGGTTCTGACCACTCTTTTTGAGAGCTTTTTTTAAAAAATAAATTTCAATTGTAAATTATCTGTCTTACCCTTTGAGATGTAAATGTTCTCTCCAGAACCTGGAATCCAAACCTTTGAAATGGATCTATCAAGAAAGATAGTGCCTCTATTTCCAAGTCTCTGCAGGACTTTAAAAGCCAAACTCCAATAAGTGTCAGTTATGAAACACAGATGATCTAATCACATCCAACAACTCCTCGCTACAATGTCCCCCAGTACTTCTCCAATAGCTTACCACAGCTCTTCCAAATTCTCTCACCTTTTGTCACTGTGCAGTTGATTTTATCTTATTTCAATATTTTAAATAAATTTATCCTTGTCTGTTAAGCTGTCTGGTGCAATTTTTCTTTGGCATTTCTTAATATACTTGCAAATACCCAAGCTAAATACTGTGTCAGATTTATGTGCTCTCTCTCTCCTTTATCTGCAATAACCAATCAACACTTTTCCAGTCAATTTTGCCTCTTGCAAATCTCAAAGGGGTACTCTCCTCTCCATGCCCATGGTCATTGTCTTTCTTGTACCTCTCCTTGTCTGGAGGACTGAAAATCTTTTTCAAGTTTTTCTACTTCTAATTTATCTCTCTTAGATTCAATTCTAATTCTTTTGCTAGAATTGCTTTCCTAAGACAAATCTCTCATATCATCATTCCCTTTTCTCAACCACTCTGATACCTCTCCACTGTATACTGTATAAATTCAAGAGCTTGAGAATCGTGTGATGGTTTGTACTTATCACTTGTTCCTGGAATCCCCCTACACTGTATGTTTCTTTGTTTGAATTGGTCAAAAGTGCATTTTGAGCAAAATTTAGAAGGCAGAGGAAAAGCAAAAGACAGGAAGTGAAGAAGGCAAATTTTTCTAAAGGTCAACATGGTTATGCTGTCAGTGGAAATGGCACAAGGTGTTAGACTGGTGGAGTCAGACCAGACCTCGGTTCAGCAACCTCAGTCCATGAGTTCCAACTAAGAAAGAATTCATAAGCTAGACTCAAACTATAAGAGAAAGTTTATTTAGAAAGTCACAAATGTAGAAGAAGCGAGCTGTAGAAGACATGAGCTCAGGAAAAAATTTACAGAGGCAAGAGATGGGCCCTTGGAACTTAGAGAAAGAGAGAGGCAAGGAAAATGTGCCTAGAGAGGTGGTGGAGAAAGGCACAGTCATATTCCATAGAGAGAGCCACACTGGCTTCTCTGGCTAAGTGGTATTTATCTGGACATCTCTGGGCAGGATCCCAATAGAATGTTCTTCAGCTTTCCAAGTGTGTCATTTCAGAGTTGTACTCTACTAATTGATTATCATAAGGGTAGGGGGTCAATGCAGCTGGTCCTGATTTCAGCCACTGTGTCACTTGTCTGGTTTTGCTATTTTTCTGGTCCTGGAGATGAGACACAACTGAGGCCTAGCTGTATTTGATTCAAGTCAGAACCTCATTTTCCTAGGGGCTTAATGCTTAAGTGCTATATTCTGGCCCCCTTATTCATTCCCTCTCTAAGGATGGGGGATGTCTAACCCACATGACTAGCAAGATGCCAGGAAAGGAAAGGTCTTGGGAGGGCTTGAACTATATGACCAATTATATGAAAGATCAGGGGGCCTAAACCACATGACCAGGTATATGCTGGGGGAGGAAAAGTCACTCTGGTGATTTTTCTATACCTGGCCCGCTGTTCTTGCTCTACTCATGCCTAACTGCTTACCACAGTTAGATATGCTGACATACAAACAGAAGAACTGTCCTTATTTTTTTCTATTTTCCTACCCCATTTGTTGACCAGCTCTCCTTTCTGATTGACAGTCCTGCTGAACAAAAATAGTCAGTAGCTATCAATATATTTATCCAGCTTCATTTTAAGGTCTTACTCTGGCGGCTGAATATGGCTGTCTTCCCAGATTACCTACAAACTCTGATATGTCCACACATGCCAGTATTTCTGGAAGATTACTTAGTGACTTTACAATGGTTCTCCAAAATCTCCTTAGTTCTTTCTTCCCTAGGCTTTTTCCTGAAATTGAATAAGGTCTATTGCTATAATATTTGTCCTCTTTCTCCTTCCTTAATCAAACCTTAAATGATAAAGATGGCTTAAGACTCTTCACAATCTTCTCTCTCCTTACTCTTCCAAATTCAGACATATTAGAGTTACCTTTGTGTTTTTGTTCATGCTCTTTGCTCTGCCTATAATTCTGATGATGCTGTTCTTTTATCTGTTTGGTGAACTCCCACACATCTTCTAAAGCACTGTTCATATGCTACTTCCATGATGATTTTTAACCATCCCAGCTATTGATGGCATCATTTGCTCTACTGTCTAAATTCCACTTATAGTTTGCATTTGTAACTTGCTTCTGCTTTTATTATATCTAGTAACAGGATAGACATTGTGATTAAATTAAACAAAGGACTCAAAAACTCTGATACCTTCTTTTTGGACAGTTTATTTCTTAGTTAAAATTGTTCCACCAACAATCAGCATAGTATTGGGTATATACTCATTTCTAAATAATTTATTCATGCCTAAATAACATCTAATTTTATATCTATTTAGAAGTGGGTTTTAAAATATTATTTATAGATGCTAAAGTTAGTGCTAATTTCTCCTTTGAATATAATAATTTATATGTATATACTTTGTGGAATCTCTGTTTTTATACCTTTAGTTATCGTCATTGCTATCTGTGACTGATCTCTCCTACTAGGTTAATAGCATTTGAATGAATCACATCAGATATATGCAAAGAACTTTTTCCATCACTGAAATGTTCAAAATCTAGTGTGTATATGTCTTATGTACCTTAATTAATCATCAGGTTAAAATTAGACAATTAACTTTCAGAAGAAGCCTACAAACACAGGCTTTTCAGATGATTATAACTTTTTAAATGTTTTATTATTTTTCCCTGATGTATCAACTACTCAAAAATGAAAATTAACCAGCTGTCATATTCTGAGCTCATTTATGGTTAGCACACATTCTTCTAAGTATAAAAGCTTTTTTTATGGATAAGTTTGTTTTCACACATTACTGGTAAACATTTATGATCCTTTAATTCCTGGCCTCCTTTAGGTAACAGATGCTGTCAATTGACCTTTGCTAACTACTTCATCAGGAGTGATTTTGTGGGTGGGCAGCTCAGATTTTTGTTTTGGCTCCATGGCTTCATAAATTCTTATTAAACCTGTTTTTACAGAAATCATGCTCTTGATTCTAGATATACTGAATTGAAGCAAAAACAGATTTGTTGATAATAAGTAGAAGTAGAAAAAGATTTGGGGAATGTTGAAAGGCAGAGCAAGAGCAATAAAAAAAATCTCTTTTATTTGTGGTTCCCAACCTGTGAGCTTCTGATGCCTAAGGAACCATTAGCTTATCACCAGGGTTCTGTAAATTCATTCATGAAGCATATTTTGCAGACTGTTTGAATAAAATTTCACATGCATATATGAGCTTTTCAAAGTATATAAATGCTATGATTAAAATTAGGCAAATTAAATATTACTTTATTACATTTATATTTTTCATAATGTATTTTTTCAATGTATACTTGCTAAAAGTAAAATTATTACTTTATTTTAGTCTATATAAAGCTTACCCAAAAAATGACCTTACACTCAAATAGGTTGGAAATTACTGCTTTATGCAACTACTACTTTATAAGGTATATTTTTCAAGGTCTATTCAACTCAGTAATATCTGCACAATGAAAATTATAAGGAACAAATTATGTTTGTAAACTGCTTTATCATACAACATTGGTCCTTAAAATTTAAAAGAATAATGCAAAATAATACTTCTGAATAATAATGCCCAAAACTCTCCCATCATTTCTAGTTTTACCATTAATATCAAAACCCAAACATTTTGTAATACTTGTACTTAGAGGAAATGTTAATGGACAATTAAATCCAAGAATGAAGTAGAGGTTTAAGATATGAGAACCAAATGAAAAAATGAAAATGAGGCAGGCATTCAACAATATATTTTTTAAACTTGGGTTTTACTACTGTACCTTTTTGTTCTAGCCCTCAATATTAAAGTTAAGGTCAAGAGTTGTCTCCTTATTAAAAAAATTCTAACCAAATGTGCTACAGTGGCTGCAATATATTTTCACCTTTTCTTTATCCTTGGAGTCTAGAGCTCTGAACTGCCAAACTGTCATAGAATCAAGTGTGGTTCTCTGTGGAATTTTGATTTCCAGGCAATACAATTTTTAAATACATTTAAAGGTGATCACAATACACAAAGCTGCAATAAATTTAATCATAGTTCGGTGTCCTTCAATCATGCCCTTTGAGATACTGCACATCAAATTTCATTTTTTTTTTTTGGTGCTGTCTCAGAGAGACTCACTTTATTTATTTTTTCATTAAATATATTAGGGTGAACAAGTTTCTTTTTGATAAAAACAAAATTGCCATGTTTATGAGTTATGGACATTTCTTTGCCCTAAATGCAGACAGAAGTGGTCAGCATATTACTTGATCTTCACATCCACTCAGCAAAGGCCTGGAGCTCTTTCACCAAAGGTCAGTAGAGCACCTAGTGAGTGACTATATCATCTACTCCCCTTCATCTGCATTGAATTTTCCATTATCTTCATTCTTTGAAAACCTCAACCCAGAAAATTCTGATACCAAGACTCAAAGAAAATATAAATAGTGCTATTTTTTTTTTCCTAAAGAAATCTTATTTTTAATTTTTCTTTAACTTTTTAAAATTGGAACATATTTGATATAATACATTTTATAATTTTAAGGTGTACAACATGTTGATTTGATACATTTCTATATTGCAATATAATTGCCATTATAGTTAGAGCACTTCTATCATATTATGTAATTATTATTTATTTTTTGTGGTTAGAATAATTAAGATCAAGCCCCTAGCAAGTTTGATGATTATAATACAATATTGTTATTTATGTTCACTATACTGTGCATTAGATGAAGAGAACTTATTTACTACTAATTGCATGTTTAAAAGAAATTTTAAAAATGGTTTTGGAACAATGTCCCACAATTTCTTCCTGGATCATTTATATGTTCTGGCTCTTCAATTAATATGTCTCCACTTTTACATTTTTAACATAAAAATATATTGGGATTCCAAATAAAAAATTACTTTTTAAAAGGATTTTTAATTTTCTTAAAGTTAATTTATAAATTATATAAATTCCTGGTAAAAATACCTACATTTTTTTTTAAGGAACTTGATAAGCTGGATCTAAAATCCATGTAGAAAGTGAGCATTTTACCAAGCCACTTACAAAAAAAAAAAAATAAGAATAAAGAGAGGGT
The DNA here is from genome assembly GCF_054644295.1 of Miniopterus natalensis. Classification (NCBI taxonomy): domain Eukaryota; kingdom Metazoa; phylum Chordata; class Mammalia; order Chiroptera; family Miniopteridae; genus Miniopterus; species Miniopterus natalensis. The sequence continues at coordinate 24,375,281 of NC_142090.1, read as the reverse complement.
AATTGTTCTACCAAATATCAAGACAAATTTAAAATTATAACCATTAAAACAACATAACACTGGTGCAAATATAGGAAAATATATCAATTCAATAAAAAATGATTAAAGAGTGGAATTTCAGTAGATACTTAATATTCCATGTCAAAAAGATGGGAAAAGAACAGTCTAACAATATCTGTTATTGGGGTTAACTGATTTTCTATTTGGAAAAATATAAAAATAAATCTCCATTTTATATTGTCATAAAAATAATCTACATAATAAGATAAAAACAATAAACATGTTAGAAAAAATAGGGCAGAACTATTTATCTATGGAGTTCTTGCAGGAAATAATTTTAATAAATTTATTTCTAACAATAAATAAATTATTGATACACTTGCCTAAATTAATGTTTGTAAGTTCTATAAGATTAAAGGCATTATAAACAAAGTTTATATTTAAGGAAGCTAACCAAAAAAGCTGGGAGAAAATATAACAAGATGTAGATGATAAATTAGTAATCAAGATTTATGCAAAGAAACCAGCACATTAAGAAGAAAACATTCCAAGAGAAAGACAAAAGATTGTAAGAAAAAGATTTATGCAAGCATATGATAGATATATGAAAAAAAAGTTTTAACCTTTCTGTGAATCTATTTTACCAACGGTGAGTTACAATTTTTACCCACTTTATAGTTTATTAGAAATGCATCTTGAACAACTTTTAAATTTCTCTCCATCACTTCTTTCTTCCTTTCTGGACAAACAGTGTTTACAGAAAATTCATGGTAAGATTCACTTTTACCTTATAGTCACTAGAATAGCAACTTAAGGAAGCCTTCATTGAATCTTTCATTCATACTATGGCTACTGCTAATTCTCCAGTTTTCAGACTCAAAGAAAATGCTCCATTGTGGGCCTTGAGATATTGCTTTCCCAGTGGACATAGTGAAGTTTAATAAACAGAAACCTCACTTCAGTTGGAGTTGGGAGGGCCTGTATGGGAAGTTCTCATGCCCTACCACTCATTGTTTGTTACCTCAGACAGAAAGACAGGTACTACCTTTCATCTCTAACATAGATGTTTTTCTCCTCTACTACTCCAGTAGGAAGATGTAGGATCTTCTCCTTGCCCAGCAACCACACTGCCAATGAAAGACTGTCACAACTCAGCCAATGAAAAGCCATAATACCTCCAATCCCGGTTTCCTCCACTGCACCCTTTGTTTAAACATCCCCTATGAATGCTCCCTTTCCTCTATAAAAAATGTTTTTTTCTTCTCCTTTGCTCTCCAGACTTTCAAGTGGTTTAGCGTTAGACTGCAAGTCATGAATTGTAGTTCTTTGTTGTTCCAAAGTAAACCCATTTCACCTGAAAAATATTGATATATTTAAGATCAACATCTTCAAGGGGCCAGATTATGCAAACTACAAATTAAGGAGAATTAGTTCCTCCTGAACTTTGCCAAATGGAGAAATGTGGGTTGAAAAAAGAATGGGAGATGAATGGAAACCACAAAGATAAATGTATTCTCTCACCTGTGGGAGTTGCCCAAGGTGTAGCTCTTTTTTTGCAAATCTTCCAAGAAAGTAATGATTATATCAGCTCAGTGTCCTGTTCTTAGAAAGTGGTGGTGGAGAGAGGCCAATGTGGTAAAGAGTAGCATTGTGTTGGCTTGTTTATTTTCTGCTTTCTACCAACACCCATATCCCTCTCCAAACACTTTTATTTTAACTTGCTAGGGTTTGCCCCTACCAAATAAAATAGCACCCTTAAACCTCTACCTCAGGCTCTGCCTACTGGAGAATCTAGACTAAGACAGATAATAGCAGGTTTCCCAAAGAGGTTAAGGAAATAATAATCTGAGGCAGCTATAGATTTATTTATTTTTCTACAAAGTTGAGCTTTCAGATAGCCTGATAAAAATATATAAATCAGCATGATCAGTTTTGGCTAGATTTATTAAAATTAAAATAACTTATTTATCTTGCTGTCCTTGTACTGAATGTGTACCCTAGAACATAAGTGTATGTGTGCAAAAATAGCCATACTTAAAAATGCTTATTGCTGATTATTCATAATAGATAAAAAGTGGAAACAAATTGAATGCCAATCTGAAGCCAGATATTATCACTACATAGTCATGATTGCATTTATATCAAATTCTGAAAAAGTCAACAATATAGTGCCAAAAAGCAAAGCAGTGTTGTCAGGACTGAGGGGTGGAAGTGAGCTTTGACTGTAAAGGAGCACAGAGAAATTTGGGGATTAATGAAATGTTCTATATCTTGTTTGTGTGTTTCAGTTATTATAAACAAATAGCACAATTCAGCAAATTGGACACTTTCCATACATCTTTGCCAGCACTTGTTGTTTGCTGATCTGTTGATGGTAGCCATTCTAACAGGTTTAAGGTGGTACCTCATCGTAATTTTAGTTTGCATCTCACTAATGATTAGTGACTGAGCATTTTGTATATGTCTCTTGGCCATCTGTATGCCCTCTTTGGAGAAGTGTCTATTTAAGTTCTCTGCCCAGTTTTTAATTGGATAGTTTCTCTTCCTTTTGTATGAGTTCTTTATATATTTTGGATATTAACCCTTCATCAGATGTATCATTGGCAAATATGTTCTCCCATACAGTGGGATCCCTTTTCATTTTTTGATGGATTGTTTCTTTTGCTGTGCAGAATTTTCTTATTTTGATGCAGTCCTATTTGTTTATTTTTTCCTTTGATTCCCATGCCCTAGGTAATGTATTGGTATTGTTACAAGATATATCTGAGATTTTGTAGCATATGGTTTCTTTTAGGATTTTTACTGTTTCACAACTTACATTTCTATCCATTTTGAGTTATTCTTGTGTATGGTGCAAGATGGTGGTCTGGTTTAATTTTTTTGCATGTACCTGTCCAGTTTTCCCAACATCATTTATTGAAGTGATAGTCTTTACTCCATTGTATGCTCTTGCCTCCTTTGTCAAATATTTATTGAGTGTAATGACTTGGGTCGATTTCTGGGTTCTCTTTTCTGTTCCATTGATCTACATACCTGTTCTCGTGCCAGTACGAGGCTGTTTTGATTACAGTAGCTTTGTAGTATAACTTGATGTCTGGTATTATGATCCCTCCTACTTTGTTCTTAAGATTGCTGTGGCTATTCAGGATCATTTTTGTTTCCATATAAAGTTTTGGAGTATTTGTTCTAAATCTGTGAAATATGTTGTTGGTATTTTAATAAAGATTGAATCTATAGCTGTTTTGGATATCATGGACCCTTTAATGGTGTTAATTTTTACTACCCATGAACATAGTATATTCTTCTATATGTTTGTACCTTCTATTTCTTTTTCAATGTTCTTTAACTTTCTGAGTACAGGTGTTTTACATTTTTGGTTAAGTTTATTTCAAGGTATCTGACTAATTTTTTTTTTCTACACTGTCTTCTTATTCGCTGATACAATCCTTGGCTTCCTCTAATCTGTTATTTAATCTTTCCAGTGTATTTTTTTTCTTTATGTCACTCTTCATTTCTAACTAGTAGTATTTCATAGTTTCCATATCTTTTTTCATGCTGTTGAGCCTCCTTATAATCATTATTCTGAGCTCTATATCTCATAAATTGTTTATCTCTATTTCATTTAGCTCGTATTGATAATTCTCTTTTTTTTCATTTGGGGCTTGTTTCTTTGTCTCCCCATTTTTGCTGCCTGTTTGAGTTTGTTTCTATGTATTAAGTAGATCTGTTACGACTCCAGTCTTGGTAGGGTGGTCTTATGTAGTAGGTGACCTCTGGGACCCAGTGGCATAGTCTCCTTGATCACTAGACCTGAGTACTCTAATAATATCTCTTGTGTGCATGATGTGGGCCCTCCTGTTGTAATTGACTTTTTTTTTTTTTTTTAGTATATCTTTATTGACTTCAGAGAGAGGAAAGGAGAGGGAGAGAGAGAGAGAGAGAGAGAGAGAGAGAAACACCAATGATGAGTCATTGATCAGGTGCCTCCTGCACGCCCCCTGCTGGGGATCCAGTCCACACCCCGGGCATGTGCCCTGACCAGGAATTGAACGTGATCACCTGGATCCTAGGTCAATGCTCAATTGCTGAGCCATGCCTGGCCGGGCGTAATTGACTTTTGCTATTGGCTCATTCATGCATGGGCTCAACTATCAGGCTGACTGACAGTGAGGCTCAACTCCTACTACAGCATGCAGGCTGCTGTTCTGGTGCTTATCACACAAAGCAGAATTCACCTCAGCAGTGTGTGGAGCTTGCCATTATCTCCCAGTGGATATACTGCTTGTGAAATTTATTGGATCCTGCTCTGTTGTTGTCTGAAGCTGACCACTGAGTTTATTGGATTTGGGCCTCTTTGAAGGGTTTCTGGTGCAGGCCAATATCAGACACTGTTTGTGACTGGCCTTGAGTACCCTGTTTTGAATTATCTGTGATCCACAGCTTGTGGCTCAATCTGCTATGACCGGATTTGTATGGAAAGGACCAAGCTGTGCACCAAGGTCTGCTTTTACTAGCCCTGGGGCCCAGAATCAGGTCAGGGAAAGACTGAAAGTAGCCCAAGATCTGCTTCTGCCTGCAGGTTATTAGTCTCAGTCACTTAATGAACCTCAAGCTATACACGTCAGTAGGGCCTAAGCTCCACTGGCGGGGGTGAGAGTGTTCCAAACAAATGGGGCAATTGCTCCCCACTGACTAAAGCTGTTTTAATGAGACAGCTCTGCCTCAGAAAAATGGCTCCTGTTGAGTATGGGGGAATTACTCAGCACAGGGATTCTGGTGGCTGTTCTCTCAGCTCTCTTCCCAGAGCCACCAAACTCAGACTATTCTCATGCAGGTATAGTCCACTCTCTCCTCCCTCTTCTGGAGCCCAACGTGACTGACTGCAAATGAAATTTAGTGCATTGACCCTTTAATGGTGTACTGTGTTTCTAGCTGTCTCTCCCTGCCAGAGAAATCTCCCAGTGCTTTTCACAGCCAGATGATATGTTGGCGCTATTCCTGTTCTAATACCCTGGGATGGGAGAGCCCAGTTTTTCATTTAGACCCCAGACTTCTAAGAGGGAACCCCCCCACATCTGAGATAACTCTCCAGAACTTCAGCTGCCGCTTGTAGGATCCCAGCCAGCCCTCTCATTCCTCCACACTTTCTACCAGCCTCAAAGTGGCCTTCTCTTTACCTCTTTGGTTATAAGAGTTAGCTCCAGCTACTTTTCATTTGGTTATTCAGGATGTTTTTTCCATTTTAATTGTAATTCCAGTTTAGTCCTTGGAGACTGTCAGTGTGGCTTCCACTTAATCTGCCACCATCTTGGAATCCTCGAGACTATATTTAGATTCCCATGAAACTTCACTAAAATATTCATTAGGCATCAAAGAAGTTATAATCCCCAACAGAAAATAAAAACAAACAAACATTTTAAAACAACAAAAAATCCAAACAGATGACCAGAGGACATCATGACTGAGAGCTCAACTTTGCTGTTCCTCTGAAGGCCAGAGTTGAGAGCAGGAGATGCTGTTATGAATTAAACTCAAAGTTTCTGGTTGGGTAGCTCAGTTATAGTGTTGTTCGGATATGCTAAAGTTGCAGAGTTGATCCCTGGTCAGGGCACATTCAAGAATCAACCAATAAATGCATAAATAAATGGAGCAACGAATTAATTATTCTCTCTTTCCACTCCTTCTGTCTCTAAAATTAACAAATAAAAATTTTACAAAATTAAACTTACTAATTCTACATTATCTACTCAGATCCCACTTTCCATTTTACATATATATATATATATATATATTTAAATAGACATACATAATCAGCAGAATACCACATTAGTTCCTTGACTCTAGAATGTGAGCTACTATAGTAGTAGAGACCAAGTACATGTCCTTAAACTTCTCTAGCCAGTATTTCAGCAATGGTCCTCAGGTGGGAACATAGCACTGTCCTGCTATATAATATCTAGATACTGCTGGCAAATAATTATTAACTGGTCTCTTAAAGGTTAGATGCCAGCTTAGGTATAATACTCTGCAAAGGCAGCATAATTCTTCAGGATGTGAATAATCCTTATATTAATGGCACCAATTATATGGTGCTATGTCCCCAGTAGTTATTACATATGAGTGTAGTAACCAAGAAGTGGAAAACAGAAAGTAGGAATGATTGTACTTATCTCACCTAATTAGACCCATTATGAGAATTTGTAGGGTTTCTTCTCCCAAATTTATTATAAAAAATTTGTTCCTCGGTAAAGTGTCTAGTAGTTCAGTTTCACATCTGTCATAATCTATCTAGTTTTTGTACAAATTAGATGGGCGAAGTAAATGTAGCTATGAAGGGAACCATCATCTTTGCTTTTAAAAAATGTTTGATAATTGTATCACATAGGAGCCAGAAAATCTGGAATATGATCTTATAATTTTCTTATCCTGGTTAGGATTTGATTTCCTCACATAGAAAATCTAAGACTTGAACATTAGCGGTAGTATTGAACTATGATTTTAATGAAAGATGTATTCCTTGAGTTGAACTAAGGTATTCAGACATTTGACTCAAATGATTTTTGTTTTTATTTTTGCTTGTTTTCTTATGAAATATTTTGTTGTTAAAACCTTTGCATTCAGTCATTTTGCCTATTTTAGATCAGTTATACGTACTGTTATCTAACTTGCAAAAATTATATGAATGATTATGATGTAGATGTATTTTGTCAGTGATCTATGAAGTCCTCTAAGGAACATTGTGATCTCCAGGCACTTCACCTCATGATCAATTTTGAGGACAACTAAAACTCATGATCACAAGGGTATTCTCCATCTTTAAATTTTAATAAGGACCATGTCACTTTTTCATTTTTTCTATTTTTTTGTATTACCTTTTAGTACTGTTAGTCCTCCAAATATAATGGCTACAAACTCCTGTATTTTTATTTCCAGAAATAATAATTCATAGTGTTTATTTGAATGCCATTACTGATTTTAATCCTAAATCTCAGGAATTTTCCAGATAATGGGATATTTTTGGAATAGAAATATATAAATATTTTCTTTCTTATATCCAGACAACATAGTTTTTAAGGTATCTGGTATAATTTGTAGTTGGTCTGAACTTTTAAAAAGAAGCTTTTTTGAGATTTACTTAGAAAGTGATTACAATAGACTGTTTTATATGATGGTGGCAAAATATATAAAATATTTATAATTTCAAAATTAAGTTAACTTTAAACAGCTGAGCAGATTTCCCTTAATCTTAAAAGAAAATATCTCAGGGTTTAATAAAAGCATAGGAAATTTATACTGAGAAATAATTTTAAGAAGTTTATGATACAGAGAATTATAAAAATAAATGCTCTATAATATAATTTGCTATCTCCAATGCACATGCAAGCATAGATTTGATCTACTACTCATGCTCTCATGTTACATGTGCAAACCACTTACATTCAATCTCCAAGTTTACAGAAGTGTAAGACTCCATCCAGGAAAACATTTTAAGCATCTACATGAGGATATGGTTTATGTGGCCAGGGAACTGACTTTAATTAAATTATATCTAACTATAGATTATGACTTGCATCTGTATAAGGATACTAGGTCAAATCAGAAGCCAAGGTTCCAGTGTGCTACCAGTCATCCTCTGGTTTGCAAATGGCATGAACCATGGGTGGTCTTCTCATCCATTGGAAATTCAGAGTCTATCAGATAAGTGTCCTAGATTGTACTGTGATTCTGTCTACTCCAAGGCCACCTTTTGAGGTCAGCTCTCATTTTGTTTGTCTCTCATATTTATTTATGTGTATACATTTTTGTTTAAATTTATTTGTTTTGTGAATATTTTTACTAATTCTATTCATTCAAGGAGCATGGTGTATCGCATCATTCATTTTAATTCATCTAAGCCTCAAGTTGATGTAAAAATATAGGTTATAGAAGAGATTTAAAACCAAGATTTCAAGGAGCCTACAACATTTATTGCAAAGATAGCATTTACAATAAACACTTACTCTGTACGAGGCTCTATGTAGTTGCTGGGATGTTGTCCTGAATGAGGTAGTCTCTAATACAGAAACTCTCTAATAGAGTTTGAAGCCAGTTGGACAATAACACATTGAACAAGTTGATGGCATGGTCTCCATTATCAACATATCTCTGTTTTATTACTCAAGTTGTAACAAATCTATTTTCTACAAATTATAAAAAAAAAACTAATCTTATTATTCCCAGATATCCCTAAGACCCTGGGTGCTAATAACTTATCCTATTAATTACATAGAAAACCACGTACTCATTCTCCACAATTGTTGCCACTAGAGTCACCACAGGTGCTCCAGTCTTTGCCTCAACCCCACAGAAATTACTCAGGGAGATCGGCAGGGAGCACTTTTAAAATACACTCATGTTAAATTTCCCCTAACATTTGCTTCCAGTCTCCACATAATTTTATTCCTTAATAGATCACAGCTAGGATCAAAGAATACATAGAGCACAGTACATTTCTCAAATAACTTCATCATTAAAAACTAATTTATTTTATTTTAAATTTTTTATCAACCTCCTTCTTACAGATCTCAGGCAGGGTGAAAGTAAAGCTTAATAATAATATTAACAGGACATTTAAAAACAATTTGCATGTATATGTGCTCAAATATAAAGTAACTCTAGTTTATTGCTGTTTCCCCAGATTAGTGGAATACTGGAAATTGTTTTCTAACATAGAATCTAAACATATAAGTAAATGGACCAAGTAATCATATGCCAGCAGCCTTACAAATAATAATTGTGTGTTTCCTCATATATGTCATATATAATTACTACTTAGCAAATACAACCTCTTTAATAATTTGATATATTAAATTACAATTTTAATATGCAGTATAAAGGAGAAATACAGCATGTATAACAGGGATCTGAAGATTTAGCTTAGAGTTTCTTGAAGGAATAATATTTAAAGTGAGAAGCAAGAGAAGACATGAATAGCAGTTAACTAGGCAAAAAGAGTGTTCTATTAAGGAAAGATCAACTTGAAACCTTTGTACAAATGTCAATCTGGTTTTATTTTCGATGTATTATATATGTATATATGTGCATTTATACATGAATGTGTGTGTGTGAGTATCTCTATCCAGTTACTGCTGGGGGACATTGAACTTATCTATTCTTTTCTTAATTCAGCAATTATTTTTCAAGTCTCACATTTCATCATACAATGTATTATATGAGAGGAATTAACTAAAGACAAATAAGGTAGCCGTTACTCTAATGAAACTTACAGTCTTAGGGTAGAGATATCAATTAAAATATCAAATATCTATGACTAATGCTTTGAAGAAAATATTCAGGGTTCCGTGAGTGTCTGTATGAGGCCACCTGGCTTCACCTGAGGGATTAGAAAGCCTTCACAGAGGAAGTGACATTAGTGCAGAAATCCAAAGTATTAGTGGTAGTTAACTAGATAAAGAGGTGAAAAACTTTCAATTCATACAGAATATCAAAGAGTGAAAGAGTAGAGGGTGTAAGGAGCACAGCACTTTGAAAAACCACTGTTGTTAAAATGCAAGAAAAAGGGAGAAAGATGTGCAGTGAAGCTGAATGAGCCAAACCGTGCAGTAGTCAGGGTCTCACACATGAACTCAAAACCTGTAAACTTATCTCTATCCCATGAGGTCCGAACTAGGTGTTTAAAGTGTACACTTTTGTTTTTATGTATACTTGTAAAATATACATCTATTTTTGATTTATGTAGATTGTATCATGATACAGATTTATTTGCTTCTTACATTTTGTTTTTCACTCCATATTGTATTTTAAACCCATCAATAGTGTTACATATATATCTCACTCACTACTTCTAGCTACTGCATGCTATTCATCATTTCATATATGCTGTCTACATACTCCACTAAACATGACTATTCCAAAAATATTTTAATGCCTTGTACCATAATTATGATTCATCAGTTATTCACATATAGGTCCCATCATGGAAATGTGTGAGATAATTCTTTAAAATATATATGGTAATATAAATTTCTGTATAACAGAATGTGGTAAATTGGAAAAACACCACCACAGCTCTTCCTCTTACTTTATCCATGATTTGTAAATAATTGGTATCATTCTCCAACCTTTGAATTGTTGTGACCTTATGACTTGCTTTGGTCAATGGAACAAACGTGACGCAAAAGCTAAGACTTTTAAACATTTTGCACATTGAGGCTTCCTCTATTGATATTATGCATATTTTCCCATATAAGCAAGCCTAAACTAACCTTGTGGATTATGGGAAATACATGCTCTACTCACCAGAGTTACCTCAGCTGGCAGTAAGCCAACACACAGCAGCAGAGCAGAATGACCTGCAAGTGACTGCAGAAACCTAAGTGAGCCCCAGCTGAGATGACCAAAGGAAATGCCCAACTGAATCCAGTATAATTATGAAGTAAATAAGGATGCGGTTATAAGCCATTGTTTTGGGTGTTTTAAATTGCTTTGTTTTTTAATGCAATGAGACATAACTGATAGAGAAATTGGTGCCTGAAAATGGAATGTTCTGTAAGAAAAGCCTAAAATACAGGCAGAAGCAGGAAATGTGATAAGGAAACTGCTAAAGCAGATTGGAAATGTAGCAATCCATGATATATAGTAGCAGAGCAATTAACTCTAACACCTGCAATATCTTGGAAATTACAAAATGTACCTAATGAGTATGTGGGATGTAGAAAGGTGATTTCTCCACAGAATACTGAGATGTCAGTTGGATTCTTTCTGCTGCCTTTGTTAAGATACAGAAAAAGAAAGATGAGTTAAAGTCAGGCTGTCAATAATATTGACATTTGGGAATAAATCTGCATTGTGGGTCATTGTCCTGTTTATGTTTAGCAGGATCACTCGTCTCTACCCACTAGATACAAGTCACACCCCTTCTTCCAATTGTGACACCAAAAATGTCTCCAAATACTGCTAAATGTCCTCTAAGGTGAAAATCACTCCTGGTTGAGAACCACTAGCTGAGTAAAGAAATTTTCAGTTTGTAAGCCGATTTAAGATAGAATATTGAAGATCTTGAAATTACTTAGTGGGAAAATATAAGTGATTCTCATTCTTAGTCTTAGCAGCCAGGAAATATTCTGCAAATGAAACAAGGTCTGGCACCAAGGATCATATTAGGCATGTGTCCATAAGATCCTATGATAAGACTTTTGAAAACTTTAAAATGCTAACTTGTACACCCTCTCAACTAAGCAAGAAGTTTGAAAAGAATCTCAAGAGGCTTATTCTGAAGAAGCCCAACATAGGGAGGTTTATTTTGAAAATAAGTGAGTGTTCTATTGAATGGAATAGACTATTTTGTGACATATATAAAACTTTTTTCGTGTGAATTTTAGAAATAGTTTTTCGATTTTAATACAAAAATCCAACATGTTTTATTAATTAGTAAATTAATTTGGAGGGAAAAGATATATATATTATTAAATCATTCCATCCAGAGGATGTAATATATATGTATATATTGATATATATTGTTTATATTTTCTCTGTTACTTGAGTTTAGAATTTTTCACTTTCAACATCTTGTCCACTATTGAGAAATTAATTCTTAAATATCTTATAATTGTTATAGTACTGTGAATTCTCTTTTTTTTTTTTTTTTTTTTTTTTTTGGACCCTCACCCAAAGATATGTTTGTTTGTTTTTCAATTGAAAAAGAGGGATAGAGAAACATTGATGTGAGAGAGAAATATTGATCGGTTGCCTTCTATATATGTCCTGACTGGGAATTCAACCCACAACCTTTTGGTGTACGGGATGATGCTCCAATCAACTGAGACACCAGCCAGGGCATGTTTTCTTACTTTTATCATACACTAGCTAGCATCGTACTTATTCCTTGAATTGAGTTTATTTTTAGAGAAATGCTATTGAACTAACTTGATCTGTTATTGCAATATTGCTGAGTAATCTTATTTGTTTTAACTTTTGTCAATCTTGTTGGCTTTTCAAAGTAAATGATAATGTTACAGACCAAAAATGACAGATTTATCTCATTCATTGTGATTCCTATAGCTCTTATAGTTTGTATTTTATTTGGTTTTGTTTATTGTTTGTTTTCTTTTTTCTAATTGCAATGGCCAAGTCTTTTTACTATTTTTTATTAAATTTATTGGGGTGACAATGGTTAATATGAAAATATAGTTTTTAGGGTGGGTTTCTGTGTTACAAAATCTGTATATTGCTCTGTGTGCCCACCACTCAAAGTCATATTTTCTCCAGTTACCATATATTAAGACCCCCTTCAACCTCCACACCCTTCCTTCTGTAAACCACCACACTGCTGTTTGTGTCCATGAGTTTAAGTTTTGTATCTCACATATGAGTGAAATCATATGGTTCTTAGCTTTTTCTGATTGACTTATTTCACTTAGCATAATATTCTCAAGGTCCATCCACATCGTTGTAAATGGCAGTATTTCATCCTTTCTTATGGCTGAGTAGTATTCCGTTATGTACATGTACCACATCTTCTTTATCCAGTCCTCTATCCCAGGATGCTTTGGTTATTTCCATGTCTCAGCCACAATAAATAATGCTGCAGTGAACATAGGGGTGCATACATCTTTGCAAAAAGATGTTTTCAAGTTTTTCAGGTATATATTCAGGAGAGGGATTGCTGGGTCATATGGCACCTCTATTCTTAATTTTTTGATGAATCACCAGACTGCTTTTCATAATGGTTGTACCAGTCAACATTCCACCAGCAGTGAATGAGAGTTCCCTTTTCTCCACATTCTCTTCAACAATTGTTACTGCTTGTCTTGTTGATAATAACCACCCTAACAGTTATCTCATTGTAGTTTTGATTTGCATTTCTCTAATTGCTAGTGAGGTTGAACATCTTTTTATATATCTATTGACTGTTCGTATGTCTTCTTGGGAGACTTGTCTGTTCAGGTCCTCTGCCAACTTTTTTACTGGTTTTTTTGTTTGGTGTTGAGTTTTATGAGTTCTTTATATATTTTGGAAATTAAATCTTCATCAGAGCTACTGTTTACAAATATCATCTCCCACCTGGTTGGCTGCCTCTTTGTTTTGTTGTCAGTTTCTTTTGCTGTGCAAGACCTTTTTAGTTTGATTAGTCCCATTCATTTATTTTTGCCTTTACTTCCCTTGTCTTTGGGGTCAAGTTTATAAAATGTTCTCTACAACCGAGGTCCATAAGTTTGGCACCCATGTTTTCTTCTATGTAACTTATCGTTTTCAGTCTTTGAAAACTTATTGTTTTCAAGTTTAGATCTTTGATACATTTTGAGTTAATTTTTTGTATATGGGACAAACTGTAATCCAGTTTCATTCTTTTGCATGTGGCTTTCCAGTTTTCCCAGCACCATTTATTAAAGAGACTATCTTTACTCCATTGTGTGTTTCTGGCTCCTTTGTCAAAAATTATCTGCCCATATACATGTGGTTTTATATCTGGGCTTTCTATCCTGATCCATTGATCTGTGTGTCTTATTCTGTGTCAGTGCAATGCTGTTTTTATTATAGTCACTCTGTAGTATAATTTGAAGTCAGGTAGAATGATACCTCCAGCTTCATTCTTTTTTCTCAGGATTGCTTTGGCTATTCTGGGTCTTTTGTGGTTTCATACAAATCTGATGATTTCTCGTTCTATTTCTTTAAAAAATGACATTGGTATCTTGATGGGGATTGCATTAAATCTGTATATTGCTTTGAGTAATCTGAACATTTTAACTGTGTTGATTCTTCCAATCCATGAACATGGAATATTTTTTCATTTTGTTGTGTCTTTTTCAATCTCTTTTAATAATGCTTTGTAGTTTTCAGTATATAGGTATTTCACATTCTTTGCTAAGTTTGTTCCTATATATTTTATTCTTTTGGTTGCAACTGCAAAAATAATTGGGTTTTTTCGTTTCTTTTTCTGAAGTTTTTTGTTGGTATACAGGAAGGTGATGTATTTTTGTACATTGATTTTGTATCGTGCAACTTTACTATATTTGTTTATTGATTCTAAGAGTTTTTTGGTGGAGTCCTTAGGATTTTCTATATACAGAATTATGTCATTCACTAAAAGTGACAGTTTTACTTCTTCCTTCCTTATTTGGATGCTTTTCATTTCTTTCTCTTGCCTTACTGCTCTGGCTAGGACTTCTGGAATTATGTTGAATAAGAGTGATGAGAGTGGACATCCTTGTCTTGTTCCTGATCTTAGAGGAAACACGTTTAATTTTTCAACATTGAGTATGATATTAGCTGAGAGTTTATCATATATGGCCTTCATTATGTTAAGGTATTTTTCTTCTATTCATACTTTACTGAGTGTTCTAATCATAAATGGATGTTTTATATTATCAAATGCTTTTACAGCATCTTTTGATAAGATCATATGATTTTTATCTTTTCTTTTGTTAATGTGGTGTATTATATTGATTGATTTACATATGTTGAACCATCCTTGTGCCCCTGGAGTTAACTTCACTTGATCATGATGTATTCTTTTCCTGGTGTACTGCTGTATTTGGCTTTCTAGTATTTTGTTTAGGATTTTTGCATCTGTATTCATAAGAGATATTGGTCTGTCATTGTCTTTTTTTCTGTTATCCTTGCCAGGCTTTGGTATCAGGGTTATATTAGCCTCATAAAATGTGTAAGAAAGTATTGCTTTTTCTTTAATTTTTTGGAAGAGTTTGAGGAGAATAGGTTTTAAATCTTCTTTGAGCATTTGGTACAATTCACTGGTGAAGCTATCTGGTTCTGGACTTTTATTTGTTGGTAGGTTTTTGATGATTGTTTCAATATCCTGGCTGCTGATAAGTCTATTTAGATTTTCCAGTTCTCCTGATTTAGTCTAGGAAGGTTATATATTTCTAGGAACTTAGCCATTTCTTCTGGGTTATTGAATTTAATGGAATATAGACTTTCATAATATTCTAGTATGATCCTTTGTATATCTGTGACGTCAGTAGTGACATCTCTTCTCTCATTTCTGATTTTGTTTACATGGGTATTTTCCCTATTTTCTTTAGTGAGTCTAGCCAGGGGTTTGGCCAAATCTTTTATTCCTGTGTTAACCTGTGGCAGTGATAATGACTATTGTGTTTCCCAGACTTAAAGAGATTTTATTTTTTCCTCCATTAAGGATACATTTGCCAGAAGTTTCTGGTATATAACTTTTAACATATTAAAGAAATGTCCTTCATTCCTAGTGTCTGATATTTATTAAAATAAGTTATGGACCTTCAAAAGAAGTTTTTTGTTTTTTTTACACATATCCTAATTTTTTGTTGTTGTTCAATTAATGTGGTGATTTATTTGTATATGTTTTCTAACACTGAGTCATTAATGCATTCCTAGCAGCATTGGTTGGCTCAGTCTGCCATACCAAAAGAGAGAATGAGTAACTTAAAGGACAGTCATGTTTTCTCACAGTTAAGAGCTAAAAGCCCATTATTAAGGTGCCAGTAAATTTGGTTTTTAATATAAATTTAGGGGGACACAACTGAGTCCATAATATTAGGTAAAGCCTATTTAATTGTGTTGTATTTTTAAGATAATGGGATCTGATTCACTAATATTTAATTCATAATTTGATAATTTTATTTATAATTTATAAATAAAATTGGCTTATACACTTCTTTTATAGTTATTGCCTGGTTTTAGATTCAAGATTATTCTTTCCTTATAATATTCCTTCAGCAACTGTCCATCTTTGTTTTTAATACTGAAAAAAAATTTTGCGGTAGAAATGAACAATTACTTGAAAGTTTATAGAATTTTTACAAAAGAGTTTTATGGGGCCGGTGTTTTCTAAGAGGGAAACTCTTGAATTTTACTTAAATTATTTTAGTATATGTCTATTTAAATATTATATTTCTTCTTATAAATTTTGGCAACTTATACATTTCTACTAATATATCAAATGTATAAATTTATACATTTTAAACTATATATATTTTTGAATGATATATTTTAATTCAAAAGTCCAGTTTTATTTTAGTGTCTTTAATTATTTGTGCTCTCTCTTTTCTTCTTTCTTCTTTCTTTCTTTCTTTCTTTCTTTCTTTCTTTCTTTCTTTCTTTCTTTCTTTCTTTCTTTCTTTCTTTCTTTCTTTCTCTCTCTCTCTCTCTCTCTCTCTCTCTCTCTCTCTCTCTCTCTCTCTCTTTCTTTCTTTCTTTCTTTTTTTCTTCTTTCTTTCTTTCTTTTTTTTGGTTAACCCTTACCCAAGGATATTTTTTCTATTGATTTTTTTTTTTTTTAAGAGAAAGTGAAAGGGAAGGGAGGGATGGGGAAAGAGACTCATGGATGGGTTATCTCCCAGTAGCATGCACTTCAACTGGGACTAGGGATCAAACCTGCAACTCAGGTATGTGCCTTTCACTGAGAGTCAAGCCAACAACCCTTTGGTGTGTGGGCCAATGCTGTAACTACTGAACAACACTAACCAGGTTTTTTTCTTTTTTCCTCCTTATGTCTCAGTCCCTTCCTTACTATTAACCCTACAAACTTTGGAAGTTAAAAAATGACCAATTTTACATTATTTCATTAAAGATGAGTATATAAAATATTTAAAGTGCTTAAAAATTAACAATAAGAAAATAAAAATCAAACTAAAAGTGCACAAACATTTTAAATATGTACCACACCAGAGAAGACATGCAGATGGCAAAAAAAAAATATGAAAAGATGCCCAACAACATTGTAATCAGGAATTTTTACATTAAAACAATGAGATATCACTACATACTAAATAAATTGGCCCAAATCCAAAGAAGTGACAATAGCAAATTCTGGCCAGGATATGGAACAACAGGAACTCTTCTTCATTGCTGCTAAGAATGCAAAATTAAAGCCATTTTGGAAAATGATTTACAAATTCTTACGAAGCTAGCAGTAATTCTCTTAGATATTTATCAGCTTGATTTGCAACCTTATGGTCACACAAAAAGCTGTATTTGAATGTTTATAGCAGCCTTATTTATAATTTCTCCCAATTAGAAGCTACCAAGATGTTCTTTAATAGGCAGTAACAGAAACAAAAATAAATACATTTAAAAAAATAATTCTCACAGCTTTGCAAAATATAAGTTCATCTCTTACTCAGGCAAAGCTTAATAAAGCTTAGACATAATTCTATTCTACTTGGTGACTTAGGGATGAATACACACTTCATCTTGTGATGACATTATCCCTCATCACATTATCTTACATGGGCTCTCCAGTCAAGTGAAGAAGGCCCATTAGTTTCTAATTGTCTTGATTGACAAGTGGTACATGATATTTTTGTTTTCTCTGATTGTGGAGTTGCTACATGGTATCAACTCGTGTAAAAAAAAAAATGATGATGAAAATTGTAAGAAAGCACCACAAATTATATGCTGAGTCAACTCTTTCTGCCACAGCACCATATTTTTAAGGCTCCTCTTCTGTGAACTTAATTTGAATGCAAGACTCTTGAATATATTCAGTGGATTTACTTTGTTTTAGAAAAATTTTATTAGAAATTTCTGAATACCATTTCAATTTTATTATTTTTTGTTTGTTTGTTTTTTTAGTTAAAATATTACAGATGTCCTTTTTTCTCTCCAATGACCCATTCCACCCCATCCTGACCCCTCCCCAGTCCCTCACCACATCACTGTAAATGTCCTTGGGTTCTACATATATGCATATAAATTATTTGGTTAATCTCTGCCCCTCCCTCCACCTGCCCTACTCCACCCCTCTGACATTCATCAGTCTGATCCATGCTTCCATGTCATTGAATCTATTCTGTTCATCAGCTTATTAAGTTCCTTAGATTACACATATAAGTGAGATCATGTGATGTTCGTTTTTCTCTGTCTGGCTTATGTCACTTAGCATAATATTCTCCAGGTTCATCCACAGTGTCCCAAAAAAAATGAGATCCTTCTTCTTCACAGCTGTGTAGTATTGCATGGTGTATATGTCCCACACCTTTTTTATCTACTCATCTACTGATGGGCACTTGGGCTGTTTCCAGATCTTAGCTATTGTAAATAGTGCTGCTATGAACATAGGGGTGCATATATTTTTTCTGATTACTGTTTCAGGATTCTTAAGATATATTCTCAGAAGAGGGATCACTGGGTCAAAATGCAGCTTCATTTTTAAATTATTGAGGAACCTCTATACTGTTTTCCATAGTGGCTGCACCAGTCTGCATTCCCACCAACAGTGTACTAGGATTTCCCTTTCTCCCCATCCTCACCAGAACATGTCATTTGTTGATTTGTTGATGGTAGCCATTCTGAGAGGTGTGAAATGATACTTCATTGGGGTTTAATTTGCATCTCTCCGATGATTAACGACTTTGAGCATTTTCTCATGTGTCTCTTGGCCATCTGTATGTCCTCATGGGGAAGTGTCTATTCATGTCCTTTGCCCATTTTCTAGTTGAGTTGTTTGTCCTCTTGCTGAGAAATATGAGTTCCTTGTACACTTTGGAAATTAGCCCCTTATCAGATACATCCTTGACAAATATGTTTTCCCAGACCATGGGGTTTCTTTGTATTTTGAGGCTGTTTTCTTTTGTTGTGCAGAAGCTTTTTAGTTTGATGTAGTCCCATTTGTTCGTTTCTTTCTTTTATTTCTCTTGTCCTAGGAGATGGAACAGTAAAAATATCACTATGTGGGATGTCTGTGACTTTACTACCTATGTTTTTTTCTAGGATTTATATGGTTTCGTGACTTACATTTAAACCTTTTGTCCATTTTGAGTTTATTTTTGTGTATGATGAAGTTGATAGTCTAGTTTCATTTCTTTGCATATAGCTTTCCAGTTTTCCTAACACCATTTATTGAAGAGACTGTCTTTGCTCCATTGTATGTTCTTGCCTCCTTTGTCAAATACTAACTTACCGTAACGGCATGGGTCAATTTCTGAGGTCTCTGTTCTGTTCCATTGATCTATATGTCTGTTGTTGTACCAATACCAGGCTGTTTTGATTACACCAGCTTTGTAGTACAGTTTGATGTCTGGTAATGTGATCCCCCCACTCTGTTCTTATTTCTCAAGGTTGCTGCATCTATTCAGGGTCTTTTTTGGTTTCATATAATTTTTTGAAATGTTTGTTCTAGGTCTGTGAAATATGCTGTTGGTATTTTAATAGGAATTGCATTGAATTTATAAATTGCTTTGGGCAGTATAAATATTTTAGTGATATTAATTCTTCCAATTCATGAGCATTGTATATTATTCTACTTGTTTATATCTTCCTCTATTACTGTTCTCGTCCCATAGTTTTCTGAGGACAGGTCTATTACATCTTTGGTTAAGTTTATTCCTAAGTATCTTACTTTTTTAGATGCAGTGGTAAATGGTATTGCTTTTTTAGTTTCTCTCTCTGCAAGTTCATTGTTGGTGTACAAAAATGCCATTGATTTGCAGATGTTGATTTTGTATCCAGCTTCCTTTCCAAATTCGTTTATCAAATCTAGTAGTACTTTGTTGGAGTCTTTAGGGCCTTCTATGTACAATATAATGTGATCTTCAAATAATGACAATTTTACTTCCTCCTTTCCAATTTGGATACATTTTATGTTTTCTTCCTCTCTGATGGCTGTGGCAAAGACTTCCAGTATTATGTTGAATAAGAGTGGTGAAAGTGGACATCTTTGTCCTGTTCCTGTTTTTAAGGGAAATGGTTTTTGTTTTTGACCATTGAGTATGATGTTGGCTGTAGGTTTGTCATATATGGCCTTTATTATGTTGAGGTATGATCCCTCTGTTCCCAGTTTGCTGAGAATTTTTATTAGAAATGGGTGCTGGATTTAGTCAAATGCTTTTTCTGCATCTATTGATATGATCATATGATTTTTGTCCTTCATTGTATTTATGTGATATATCACATTTGTTGATTTGTAGATGTAATACCAGCCTTGCATCCCCAAAATAGATCCCACTTGATTTTGGTGTATGATCTTTTTAATGTATTGCTGGATCTGGTTTGCTAGTATTTTGTTCAGGATTTTAGCATCTATGTTCATCAGGGATATTGGCCTGTAATATTCTTTGTAGTGTCTTTATCTGGCTTTGGGATTAGGATCATGGTGGCCTCATAAAAAGAGTTTGGGAGTATCCCCTCTTCTTGAACTTTCTGGAAGAGTTTGAATAGAATAGGTGTTAATTTATCTTTGAATGTTTGGTAAAGCTCTTTTGTAAATCCTTCTGGTCCAGGGCTTTGTTTGCTTGAAGTTTTTTTTTTATTACTGCTTCAATTCCATTAGTTGTTATTAGCCTATTCAGGTTTTCTGCCTCTTCTTGATTCAGGTTTGGAAGGTTGTATGCTTCTAGGGATTTGTCCATTTCAAATATATTGTCCAGTTTGTTGGCATATAGTTGCTCATAGTATTTTCTTACAACCCTTTGTATTATATTTTTGTTGGGTCAATTGTTATATCTCCTCTTTAATTTCTGATTTTATTTATTTGGGCCCTCTCTCTTTGTTCCTTGGTGAGTCTGGCTAAAGGTGCATCAATCTTATTTATCTTTACAAAGAAGGAGCTCTTGGTTTCATTGATTTTGGGTTTTTTTTGTTTTGTTTTGTTTTGGTCTCTATGTCTTTAATTTCTACTTTGATATTTAATATTTCCTTCCTTCTACTTCTTCAGGACTTTTTTTGCTGTTCTCATTTTAACTCTTTTAGTTGTTATGCTAGATGGTTCATTAGATCTTTTTCTTGTTTCTTGAGATAGGTCTGTATTGCTATGAATTTTCCTCTCAGGTTTGCTTTCACTGTGCCCCATAGATTTTTGGTTGCTGTTTGTTCATTTTTGTTTTCTTTCCATGAAGTGTTTGACTTCTTCCTTGATCTCATTGGTAACCCAGTTATTCTTTAATAACATGCTATTTAGCCTCCATGTGTTTGAATATTTTTGAGTTTTTTTATAGTGGTTGATTTCTAGTTTTGTGGCATTGTGATCGGAGAGATATTTTATATCATTTCAATCTTCTTGAATTTGTAGAGGTTTGCCCTGTGCCCTAACATATCGTCTATTTTTGAGAATGTTCCATGTGCACTTGAGAAGAATGTGTCTTTGGCTGCTTTGGGATGAAATATTCTGTAAATGTTAATTAAACCCATTAGGTCTAGTGAGTCATTTAAGGTCTGTGTTTCCCTGTTGGTTTTTTGTCTTGATCTGTCCATTGCTGACAGTGGGGTGTTACAGTCTCTCACTATGATTGTGTGGCTTTCCATCTTCCCCTTAAAGTCCACCAAAAATTATTTTATATATTTAGGTGCTCCTATATTGGGTGCATAAATCTTTATAAGGGTTATTTCCTCCTGTTGGATTGATCCCTTTAGTATTATGTAGCGACCATCTTTGTCTCTTGTTATGGTCTTTATTTTGAAGTATATTTTGTCAGAAATAAGAATTGCTATTCCAGCTTTCTTTTTCATGGAATATTTTATTCTATCCCTTCATTTTTAGCCTGTATGAATCTTTTGCTCTCAGGTGGGTTTCTTGTAGGCTGCATATATTTGGATCCTGTTTTCTTATCCATTCAGCTACTCTATGTCTTTTGATTGGACCATTTATTCCATTTACATTTAAGGTTACTACTGATATATACTTATTTAATGCTATTTTTCCCCTTTATTCTGATGTACCTTTCTCTTACTATTCTTTTTCTTAGAGCAGCCCTTCTAGCATTTCTTGCAATGCTGATTTGGTGGTACTGAGCTCCTTTAGCCATTTTTTGTCTGGGAAGCTCTTTATTTCACTTTCAATTTTAAATGATAGCCTTGGTGGATAAATCAATCTTGGTTGCATGTTCTTCCTTTTCATTACTTGGAGAACTTCATGCCACTCCCTTCTGGCTTGAAGAGTTTTTGTTGAGAGATCTGATGTCAACCTTATGGGGTTTTCCTTGGAGGTCACTGCTTTTGTCTCTCTTGCAGTCCTTAATATTTTCTCTTTGTCCTTGACATTTGCCATTTTAATTATGATGTATCTTGGAATGGGTCTCTTTGGATCTCACTTGTTTGGAACCCTCTCTGCTACATGAATTTGTGTGGTTTTCTCCCTTGAAAGTGTAAAGTTTTTTGTCATTGTTTCCTCTACCAAGTTCTCTATTTCTTGTTCTCTTCCCTCCCCCTCTGGCAATCCTATAATGTGAATGTTGTTTAGCTTCATGTTGCCCTCAAACTCCCTTATGCTGTCCTTATGCTTTTTAAGTGTTTTTTGTTTTTGCTGCTCTGATTGAGGGATTTTTTCTACCTTGTATTTTAGGTCACTTATTCTATTCTCTGCTTCATTGAACTTGCTTTTAATTTTTTTCAATGTATTCTTGATATCAGATATAATACTCTTTATTTATGTCTTATTTTTGTTTAAGTTATATATCTCTTTTTTCATGTTTTCACCAGGTCTTTGATTTTATCATCTAGTGTCTTGTTTTTCTCATTAATTTCCTTGAGCATCTTTATAATCATTACTCTGAATTCTTTTTCTGATAACTTACTTAACTTCATCTCATCAAAGTCTTTTTCTGATGATTTTTCCTTTTCTTAATTTGAGGGTGTTTGTCTCTCCATTTTTGTTGCTCTTAGAGTTTGTATCTATATATTAGATATATTTCCTATCTCACAGTCTTGTGGGGTGGGATTTGGTATTGTGAGACCAGTGGAGCCCAGAAGTGTGTTTTCCTTATACTTGTGAGGCCTGTGCTCTAGTCGTGTCCCTTTCATGGGTTTCTCTTTTGTGGTTTCTTTGGGCTCTCCTGTTGTGGTTGGGTCTAGATTGTTGTTGACCAGTCCTTGGGAGGACTCTCTTCTCAGGAGGGCTAACTGTGTGTCTCAGTCACAACCTCATAGTGTAAGCTGTTTTATGGTTGCTGGCAAGGCACAGCAATATACAACCAAACTTCCAGGAAACAAGTGGTGAAGGGATATCTTACAAAATATCTTGCCAGTCACAGTGGAAACAATCCGTGTGAAAATAGAACTGGGAGAGTAAATGGAGAACACAAATTCTAGAGGAAAAAAAAAGTAAGAAAGAGGGAAAGGAAAGTAAAGCTTAGAGAGAAAAAAGTATATTGTTGTTAATAGTGATTAAAATTTAGAAAATAATAAACTAAAATGTAAAAAATAGAGAAGCATCTGGGAGATAATAGAAGCAGAGAAAAGATTCTGAAATAAGGGCCAGCAAAAAATTAAGTGAGAGAATAGGAATAAGATATCAGTTGAAAATAAAAAAATAAAAATAAAATAAAGAGAATAAGAAAAACTAACAATTGAACAAAAAGTCAGGAAGACAGAAGGGAGGAAAACAAAAGAAAGAAAGAAAAGAAGAAGAAACAAAGTTATGTTAATGGATCAAGAGGGGAGAGAGAGAGATAATCCCCAGGCAGGGAGGGAGTCCAATAAGAGACTTGGGGAAACTATAGAGAGAAACAGTAAACTTGTTTGTTATAATGATAAAATCCCCGCAATTAAGCAGGGAATATCAAGAAAGTATTCATAGTAGAAGCAAGGATAAAACATAACAAAGCAAATAAACAAAACAAGAAACAAGCTGAGCAAATAAAAATTCTTTTAAAAAAATTAATTAAAAATTTTAATTTTTTTTTAAATTATAAATTTAAAAAGAAGAAAAAACATTCCAGTGAGCCCTTTGCCTGCTCCGCCCCCAGCATGGGTTTCAGCTTTTTCTCCAGTTCCCAAATAATAGTACCTTAGTGTCTTATTCTTGTAATGTCCTCTTGTGAGCTGTTCTCCCTTCCAACTCAGAACTGTGCCTTGTGGGGGTATCTGGGGCCTTAGTGAGCTGAACCAACCCCTTTCCTGTTGGGGGTGGTGCTACCAGGCTGCAGGAGAGTCAGGCATCCTCCAGCCCTCCCTTCCCAGATCTTTTTGGCTGGTGGCACCAAGCTCACACCTCAAACACTGCTATGCAGACCCAAATCCCAGCTTCCACTGGTCTGTCCATTCAGTGCACACCTGAAATGTGGGAACCACTTCAGTAATTGAAAAGTCAAAAACACACAAAACAACACACAGACAGAGAGTCTGCTCTGCAAGGTCCCTCTGCGTGTGCTCCAAGGCACCCAGTGGGAGGGGACCCAAAGTCAGCTCCACATGGTTCCCTTGCACCGTTTATCTCAGTAAAACTGGGGCATCTCCACATGCCACCAAGGCACCACTCAGCGTTGGTCACAGACCACAGACTCTCCCCACCAGGAGCTCAGGGAGGGATGTCTTTCTTCCCCTTTCCCTTACCACACAGATTAAATGCTTTCTGGGGCTCAACACAATGCCTTACAGGAAAGCAGAGGGTCCCTGTATTTTGCTGCTCAGTGTAGACCTCTTGTCCCTTACTACTCGGGTGCCACACACTTTGGGGTAGCCTTTCCTATGGCCAGCACCCTGAGCATTAGATGCAGGTCTCATCTGCCAGTAGAAGCTTTGTTTTTCTAGGAAGGCGCAGTCCCCTCCTCATGGACACACTGTTCCCCTGCATCCCTCTTCCCTCTGTGCTAAGAACTCCTTCCCCTGTCCTTCACTCCAGGTGTGAGATCCTTGCTTTTGGATGTGGGTCTGTACTCCTGAGGGGAGGGAGCTTTTTAGCCTCCAAGCCTTGGGGCTCAGAGCCCAGCACAGGCTTCAGGGGGGACTTCTTCTTTCTATGTTCCCTTCTCTTACCAGACTCTATGATGTTTCTTCAATGCTCTCCACTCAGGTATGTTTCTCTGGTTTTTCCAAGCTGGCTACATAGTATTTTAGGCTGGGAGCTGGGACACTCTGCTGCTTCTCACAGTTCTGCCATCTTCCCTCTCCTCAATTTTATTTTTGTAAGGACCACAGAGATACATATTAAGAAAATGTTTGCCCACTCATAATACAAACTAAAATTTTAAATAGCAAAAACAAAACATTATTCAGGTAAAATAACATTTTTTCAATTCCCATAGTAAGGGTAATGGTCAGTTCTTTAATTAATTACTTTAACTTGATTTACTTCTTCAGGGCACTTAATATATTAAAGTATTTTCTTCTTTGTTTTATAGTTGCTCTTGTTCTATCACAAATGCCATAATAAAATCTCCATAACAGCAAGGTTCTTTCTTGCTCTCTTCTGAACTCTTCCAAGCTAGAACACTCTATGTCACATTATACTATAAGATGCTCATTTGAAAGAAAATGTTTAACGAATGAATTAAATGAATGGCTATATCTTTATTTTACTCCTTTTATATTGTTTTATTTTATTATCACCAAAATTCAGTTTCAATAACTTACAGATGGCCTTTGAAATATAATAATAATTATCATTTTGTTATAAATATTAACTCTACTGTAAGCCAAAACTCCTATTTCTTAAAAACTAGTAACTATGCCAGAAGAGATAAGGGCAAATATTTTGCCAAGTTGAAAGATATAGAAGTACATTAGGGGCACCTCACCTTAACTGATTCTAATATGGTGCCATTAAGTATGCTAAGCTCTTTGAACTGTATTTTTTTGTTTGTTTGTTTATTTAGTTTTAAAATTTTCACATTAAAATTTCCAAATCAGTTTGCTCTACATGTTAAATTAATTTTGATGTATAGAATGTCAAGTCAACAAATATGCCAATGGAAGTCATTAACATTGAATTGAAGCAGTAAAAATTAATAGAAGTCAAAGGGAGTTATTAAAATAAATGGAAAATGTTGGGAAGAAAATGAAGATTAATAGACCCATTCAGTGAGCTGAGGTAAGAAAAAGGTAATGGGTTGATAGACAATATGAAAAAATGTGATATTATGAAACCATGACCAAATAGAATAAATCCATATTCTTCTGAACCAGGCAAAATGTTCAGTACAGACATCATTTAAATTTTAAATTCTTAAAATCTCAAGTTTGATGAGACATCAAAGAAAGTTTTCAGCTCCAGGGGGGGAAAAAAAAAAAAAAAGATGTTTTATCCTCAATGTTTAGGGACTATTTAAATATCAGTACAGATTAATCACTCTTAAGAAGTATAACTGAAATCATTAATTAGAAAGAAAGGTTTCTATTTATTTTCAATAGATGTTTAACATCAAAGACATAGTAACATTTTTGGAAGGGAGAAGCATTATAGTGTAGCACTTAGTAGATTCCAATTGTTTGATATGACTCTTTAATCTGCCACTTTCAAGTCCTGTGCCTCCTGGCAATCACAGGAAAATCTTATGTCTTAGTTGTATCAACTTTGAGATGAAACAATATTAGTGCATACCTATTGCCTTTGCTATGATGATTAAATGAAGTAATCTCCGTAAAGAATGCAGAACAGCCTTGGCTAGTGTTGCTCAGTGGTTAGACCATCAGGGTGAGCAGCCAACAGTCTCAGGTTTGATTTTCAGTCAAGGACAGGTACCTATGTTGTGGTTTCTATCTATCACCCTACTTGGGGCACATGTGGGAGGCAAGCAATCAGTGTGAGAGAGACACACTGATGTTTCTCTCTCTCTCTCTCCCTCCCTTCCACTCTCTTTAAAAATCAATGGAAAAATACCCTCCAGTGAGGATTAACAACAACAAAAGAATGTTGAGTAGAATCAAACCTAAAGTAAGCTCTTAATATTTATTTTTTAATTTTATTTGCAAATAAATCTTTGTAACATGCTACAAGTCAAAAACTAAAAATAAAAGCAGTCTTCATTTAAATAAGGAAAAGGATTGATTTATTATGTGGTTTGTGGTATTGGGGACAGATGCAACCAGTGAGGAATAATTGAAAAGATTGCTCATTTTTTGTGCTGAAAACTCTATAGCATAGAGAAATGCATTTAAGAAAAGATATCAAGTCACATGATCTAATATAATGGATGTGAGAATATTAAAATATTTCTTATCATTTTATTTCATATATCATATTATATATTACTGAAATAACCATTATTTAAAACAATATTGATTTTAAGACAGTATCTCAAATCACTCCTATATCTTCACAAGCAGTATCCTAACTTAAAGATTGTTTTTAAATTTCCCAGCAGTATCAACTTGTGAATCGATCTTATTTTGTCCTTAAGGTCTATTTTCCTTCAAAGACCTTTGCAAGATTGGATTAATCAACAATGAAAACAGAGCAAAGATCAAATGATTACGGAAAACATCCAATGACTGTTTTAAGAAATTGCTAGTGAAGCTTGAAAGTTGGTAACTGTAATATTATTAAGATAATTTTTGTAGAATATCATTTGTTTTCTTAAGAAAATTTAAAACTCTGGAGCCCTATTAAATGCATCACTAAAACTGACTGATGATGTAAATCAAATGAAACAAAAATTTTCTCCTCTAAAGGTTGTTAAATGGTTGAAACCTTCTACACAGGAACTTAATACTAGAAAGCATATTAAAATTAAGCTGTTCAAGAGAAGGGAATAAAGAATAAAATTAATATAAAAAGGTATAAGAAATAAGAGTATTGGAAACTAGAACAAAAGTTGGAACAGTAAGACCAGTAATGGGAACAGGAAGAAATTGAGAGTTATAAGAACACAAAGAAAAAAAGAGAGAAAAACAACTCTTGGAAGTTGTTTCTATGGAAACTGACTTTCTTCACAGAACTTTGTCATTATAAGGCTTTTGAATAAGAAAAAAATAAAATGTTAATCTTAAATTTTAAGAGTCTAAAATTCTTTGGATTCACAAAGAATGCTTATTCTTCTCACATAAAAATTTATCAGAGATTAAGAGATACCAATTGGTAGTTACAAAATAGTCACAAGGATATAAAGTACAGCATAGAGAATATAGTTAATAATATTGTAATAACTATGTATTGTGCCAAGTGGGTACTGGAAATACTAAGGGAGACACTTTGTAAAGTATGTGATTGTCTAACCACTACGTGGCCCACCTGAAACTAATATAAAATAATATTGAATGTAAAGTGTAATTGAAAAGAAAAGAAGGAAGGAGGGAAGGAGGGAAGGAGGGAAGGAGGGAAGGAGGGAAGGAAGGAAGGAAGGAAGGAAGGAAGGAAGGAAGGAAGGAAGGAAGGAAGGAAGGAAGGAAGGAAGGAAGGAGAAAGAGGGAGGGAGAGAGAGAAGGAGAGAGAGAGGGAAAGAGAAAGAAGAAGAAAGAAAAAAGAAAAAAGAAGAAAGAAAGAAAGAAAGAAAGAAAGAAAGAAAGAAAGAAAGAAAGAAAGAAAGAAAGAAAGAAAGAAAGAAAGAAAGAAAGAAAGAAAGAAAGAAAAGAAAGAAGAAAGAAAGAAAGAAAGAAAGAAAGAAAGAAAGAAAGAAAGAAAGAAAGAAAGAAAGAAAGAAAGAAAGAAAGAAAGAAAGAAAGAAAGAAAGAAAGAAGGAAAAAAGATTATCACAGAGAATGGGTACTATCTCCAGTGGAAACTCCTAAGGGTTCACATTTAAGTGTCCTCAGTGAGGTCAGCACAAACATGCAAAATCTACCAAAGACAGGGGTCTCCAACATAGTGTGCAGGACTGAAGTGAGGGTGAGAGTGAGAGTGTGAGTGGGCGAATGTGTTCAAGGGAGAGTGTGGGAGAATGGGTGTGGGTGTGAGAGTGGGAGGGCTCTGTCTGCAGAAACAGGAGCTCTGGGGTGGTTAGAGAGCTCCACTGGGCACTTGTTGCAGCTTGAAGTTGGAAAACACGCCATTTAGGAGGAGCCCTGGGGTCCTCCACCAGAGAAGGTGGTGGGGAGCAGCCTGCTCCAGCACCTTTAGGCCATAGTCAAGCGTGCACCACCCCACAGCTGAGACCCAAAGCCTTGTGATACATGGGCCATAGAAACTCAGGGCACCTAATCTTCAGCCTCAGAAGACTGGCCTGTAGCTAAGGTGGTGGTGCAAGGGGCCTATCCTGCTGGGACACCAGCCTCTCTGGAAACAGAACCCCCAGACCACTCCATGCCTTCCTAGAGCACTTGGAACACCCACCAAAGATAGCAGAGTAGGGGAGCCCCCACACTCTGTGGCCAGGTTGCATAGCCTGACAGCCCCAGCCAGCAGAGGAGCACCTGCCCTGCCAAGTCAGGGAGCATGAGCAGAGCTTGCAGTCTGCCTTGTACCCTCCACCAGGACACTCCACCAGCAGAATGCCAGACCCCTCCTGCCCCTTCCAGCATCTAGGCCCTTGGCCTAGCCCAGCCCTTCCAGTAGCAGGCCCAGGGACCAGCAGCCCAACTCAGCACACTCTACCCAACACCCTCTGACAAACACCCCACCTCCTGACAACTGGCTGGTAGTGGGTGACCTGACACCACTGAACAGACAGACCTGTCTCTGCAACCAGGTGGGCCTAATCCATGGATCCTGGAAGTCCAAACTGGCTGGGACTGGACTCCCCTAGATGCATGGACCTGCCACAGTGACCAAGCAGACCTAATCTAGCACTAACAAAAGATTTGACCCACTGCTCCATCTTGTAAGGATCAGTCACCTCTGGACACACAAAATTGCACCCAAGACCTCACCAGCCTCACCTGGCACCCCAGATTATCAGACAACTAAAATGGGAAGACAGAGAAACAATCCCAAAATGAAAGAAAAGGAAGGAACGCCAGAAAAGAAACTAAGTGAAATGGAGACAAGCAATTTGTCAGATAAAGAATTCAAAGTAATGGTAATAAGAGTGCTCAAACAACTTAATGAGAACTATGAGAAGCTTAATGAGGACTACACCACCATGGATAAAGAGTATGAAACAATGAATAAGAATCAATAAAAAATGAAGAATGACAGCTGAAATAAAGAATACCCTGGAAGGATTCAACAGTAGACTAGATGAAGCTTAGACAAAATCAGCAAAATAAAAGACAAGGTAGAAAAAACAACCATTCATAACAGCAACTGAAAAAAAAATTAAGCAGGAGGAGAGTGTAAGGGAACTTTGGGACAACATGAAACATGACAGCATCTGCATCATAGGGGTAACAAAAGGAGAAGCTGAGCAAGGAATAGAGAACCTGTCTGAAGAAATAATGACAGAAAACTTCCCTGACCAGTGGAAGAAAAAAGTCACACAAGTCCAGGAAACACAGAGTCCCAATCAAGATGAACTCAAAAAGAACTACACCTAAACACATCATAATTAGAATGACAAAGAAAGACTCTTGAAGGCTGCAAGAGAGAGAAAGAAAGTAACCTAAAGGGAGCTCCCATTTGACTGTCAACTGATTTCTCAATAGAAACACTTCAGGCCAGAAAAGAGTGGCATGAAATATATACAAAGTAATGAAAAGCAAGGGTATGAACCCAGGACTACCTGATCCAGCAAGGCTATCATTCAAAATCGAAGGAGAAATAAAAAACTTCACAGGCAAAAATGGGCTAAAGGAGTTCAGTACCACTAAAACAGCACTGGAAGAAATGCCAAGGGGACTGTTGTAAGAAGAAGAAATAGAGATAGAGTGAGGAACACAGGCATAAAGAATAATAATGGCAACGAATATGTTCCTATTAGTAATAACCTTAAGTGTAAATGGCTTAAATGTTCCAATCAAAAGCCATAGAGTAGCCAAATGGATAAGAAAACATGACCCATACATTTGCTGTTTAAAAGAGACCCTCCTCACAACACAAAACTCACATAGGATGAAAGTAAAGGGATGGGGAAAAAAAGTTTCCATGAAAATACAAATGAAAAAAAAGCTGGGGTAACAGTTCTCATATCTGACAAAACAGACTTCAAAATAAAGGTTATAAACAGAACTGCAGTTTGACCCAGTGATTCCAGTTCTAGAAATATATCCTCAGAAACCTGAAACACCAACCAGAAGAAATATATGCACCTCAATGTTCATAGCAGTGCTATTTACAATAGCTAAGATCTGGAAACAGCCCAAGTGTAGATTATTGGATAAAAAAGCAGTGGTACATTTACACCATGGAATAATATGCAGCTACAAGAGACAAGGATCTCTTGCCCATTGTGACAGCAAGGAGGGACTTGGAGAGTATTATGCTTAGTGAAATAAGCCAATCAGAGAAAGACAAGTATCACATGGTCTCACTCATATGTGGAATCTAATGAACAAAATAAACTGATGAACAAAATAGCTCCAGAGACATTGAAACATGCAACAGATGAACATATCTCAGAGGGTAGGGGGGAAGGCAGGAAAAGATTAATCAAAGAACATATATGCATATAGGGATAGCCCTTGGACAAAGGATAGTGTGGGGAATGCTTGGGGTGGGGGTGAGCTTGGGGTGGAGGGGGCCAACAAGGTGGGGAAAAAGGCAAACATCTGTAATACTTTCATCAAGATTAAACCTATTTTTTTTTTTAAAAAGAACATATTGACAGGTTTTGCAAGAAATATTTTAGTTTGCATAGTTAATACATATCTGAAAATCACTTGTAATATTTCATGTCATTTTCAAATTTACTGTAATAAAGTATATAGAACATAACACTGAAACTGTAGAAAATAGTTTCTACCAAATACTCTTTAACTTGATATGTAGGTACAGATATAAATCAGAATTTATATCAGAGTGTGGGTGTGTGTGGGTGTCAATGGAGTGCACTCATTCTCACCTTCATATACAATTTTTAAGTCCCTATATTTGGTCAAACAATGCACTATATGAGGAGAATAAAATGATCCAGAAGTGTTTTATTCTAATGAAACTTACTGTCTAGGAGTAGAAAGATATATTAATTTAGATGCAGTATAACAACAATTAGAAGTCTTATAAGGAAAATATGCAGGGTTACATGAGCATCTGCATGAGAGTAACTGACCTAATATGAAGGGGTGGCCAAGACTGTGATGATGAAATGACAATTAAGAGCTCTGAAGGATTTGGAGTTAACTGGCAAGGAAGTGGCATATAGAGGTGAAAAAGCCAGGGAATGTAAGGATCACAGCAATTTTGTGGGACTGAAAGTCATTATGGATAAAATGCATTGTAGACCCAGGCTGGTGTGGCTCAGTGGTTGAACATCAACATAGGATCCAGGAGATCGAGGTTCGATTCCTGGTCAGGGCACATGCCTGTGCTGCAGGCTCTGAAAATCACTAAAAATAAACTAAGAATTATTATTTTTCCATCAGTATAATCTGTGTCTTAAACACTATGGTTATTAAAATAAAAACACATGATCCTAATGTGAGACATCCTATCTATTGATTGACATTTAGTAAGAAAAATGGGCATAACAACAGCTTCCCTCCAGAATGAAGCAACCATGGTACTCATGTCAACTGGCTATTGATTAAAAACTATATAACAAAAGAAGTTAGGAAAAGAACCACGGTGTTGAAGTACAGTATTCTAAGCTGGCTATATCTTCACATAGTTAGATATAAAAAATAATTATTTTTACCCAGCCTGCAAGGCTCAGTGGTTGAGCACTGACCTATGATTCAGGAGATCATGGTTCAATTCCCAGTCAGGGCACATGCTTGGGTTATGGGCTCAATCCCCAGTCAGGGGCATACAGGAGGAAGCCAATCAATGACTCTCTCATCATTGATGTTTCTACCTCTCTCCTACCTTCCTCACTCTGAAATCAATAAAGATATATTTAAATAAATAATAAATACATCAATAAATATAAAATAAAATAAAATGCATGGTAGAGAAGGATGTGAAGATAAATAGGTATGAAGGGACCATAAGATAAATGGAATTGCATTTATTAAAAAATAATTTGTGGAAAATTGGCATCTTAAAAAAAATTGAGTCTACTCATACATGATCCACTATATCCCTCTGTTTATTGAGGTCTTCATCAATCTTTAGTTGTTAACATATAAAATTTGAGAATATTTTGTAAGAATTAGTCCTAAGTTAATATTTTTGATGCTATTATTATTGGTAATTTTTATTTCACTTTCAAATGCATTGTTAGTATACAGAAATAATTTATTTTTGTATGTATCTATTATATCCATCAGGTTTACCTTGCTAAATAATTTAATTTGTGAAAAGAGACACTTAATATGGATACTATGTATATTTTATTATTGTTAAGTCTCACCTGAGAATATTTTTTTCCAATGATTTTTTTTTTTTTTTTTTTTTTTTAAGAGAGTGAAAGGGAGGGAAGGAGGGGGAGAGAGAAACATCAATGTGAAAGAGACACATCAATTGGTTGCCTCCTGCATGCACCCCAAATGGGGCCCGGGATCAAATCTGCAATAATACTTGACCAGGAATTGAACCCTCCACCCTCTGATACATGGGCCAACACTTGAACCACTGAGCCACACCGGCCAGGGTGGAAATTATGTTTTTGTTTTTTTTTTAATTTCTATTCTTGTTTTTTATTGTTTTTGTCTTAATGCTAATAATTTGTCACAGAGTTAATATAGTTGCAGGTTCTGTAATATCAAAACATCTCCCTCACTGTCTTTGGGCAAGCAATGTCCAAATCCAATCTTCCCGGTTGAGATGAGTCTGTGGTTTCTTGCAAGTGTCCTTGTAATTAACAGGTGGTCCTAATTTTTTTTTTAAATCCTCACCTTAGGATATTTTTTCCATTGTTTTTCAGAGAGAGTGTGAGGGAGAGAGAGAGACATCAAGTGGTTGCCTCCCAAAGGGGCTCTTGTGGGCCAAGGATCTAGAGTACAACCAAGTTACATGACCTCGGCTGGAACTATACCTGGGACCCTTCAATCTGAAGGACCACACGTTAACCACGGAGCCAAACCGGCAAGGGCCTAAGTTTTGGTTAGTGGGCTTACATATGATTCCCAACCTTCCCCGCCCCCCCCCCCCCAAATACAAACTACAAACTACAAATGCAAATGTAGAACTGAGGATTTATTCAGAAATCTATTATAGTGCAAATAGTTTTGGAAAACTTCTCATTCAACTAAAATGGAAAAAAAAATCATAAACAACTTTCAAAGGGAAAAGCTTTGATTGAATTAAATAGCTGGTTTAACTTTCTATTACACTGTGTAGTTTAAACTTAAAATGTACTGGTGTTTTAGATTGTCATAGAATCCTGACAATGAAAACCTCCTCCAGAGAGAAAATAAAACAGCTTTTGATTTTTTTATAGTGAAAGCATTAATGATTGTTATTGTCCAATAAGATTATGATTTATTAGCTTTATATAATTATTTATTATGAAACTTAAAGCGTTTTATACATAGGCAAAAATCTAAACATTTTACAATGTAATTTTTTTATTAATCCAACTCATTGAGAATAATAGAAGTTTAATCTAACACTGAAATTTAAGGGTTTTTAAAATACAAGATGCACATGAAACCTCTTAATTTACTTTATCATTGTTATTACTTAAAACTTAATTATAGCAGACCTTGCTGGCAGCACTCTATTATAGGTACAGTTTTTCAGGAGTTTATGACTCAATGGATTGAATTCACAGAAGAACAAAATAGCACACAAATTTGCCAGCCTGTATTTAATTTTTCTTAAAAAATAAATTAAAAAATAATAATTAAATGGAAAAGTTATTTTTACACAAATATTACATTAAATAAATAAATATATAAATTAATACACATTTTCAAAGATCCATAGTTTACTGTCACAGAAAATAAAACAGGTTAATTTTAAAATATAATTATTTTGCACTTAAATATAGACCTCAATTGCAATTCTATGTAACTACATCTTAAATCATCATAATTACTATGCTTATTGATAGTAATTCTAAAAAATACTACTTTGCACAATATTATACTCCTAACATGTTTAAAAAGACATTAAGCATCAGTAGATGAGTGGATAAAAAAGCTGTGGGACATTTACACCATGGAATACTACGCAGCTGTAAAGAAGAAGAATCTCGTACCCTTTGGGACAGTATGGATGGACCTGGAGAATATTATGCTAAGTGAAATAAGCCAGGCAGCGAAAGACAAATATCACATGATCTCGCTTATATGTGGAATCTAAAGAACTTAATAAACTGATGAACAGAATAGATTCAATGACATGGAAGCATAGATGAGACTGATGAATGTCAGAGGGATGGAGGAGGGTGGGTGGGTGGAGGGGGAGAGAGTAACCAAAGAATTTATGTGCATATATACACAACCCAAGGACATGGAAATGGTGGGGAGAGGGACTGGGGAGGGGGAAGGAACGGGGTGGAACAAGTCATTGGGGAGAAAAAGGGACATCTATAATATTTTAAACAATAATAAAACTTAAATATAAATAAATAAAAATAAAAATAAAAAGACATTAAGGTAGACACTCATAGAATCACTATTCATCAGAAATGCTTGAAATTCTTACAAAAAGCAGTTCTGAAAATAGCTTATAATTTTGTAAATCATATACTAAATATACTGAGAGAATTGTATATAAATTGTTTTTAAAAATTATATTTACTGCTGTGTATGAAAGTCCCATTTTTTGATTATTTCATTTTCGTTAGGACTTAAAAGTGTGGCAGAATAATTAAGACAAATACCCCTGCCAGGCGTAGCTCAGCGGTTGAGTGTCAACTTAGGATCCAGGTGATCGGGGTTTGATTCCCGGTCAGGGCACATGTTCAGGTTGCCTGCTAGGCAGCCAATCAATGACTCTCTCATCACTGATATTTCTATCTCTCTCTCTCCTTTACTCTCTCTGAAATCAATAAAGATATAAAAAAGAAAAAGAAAAATATAGACCTTCATCATTATTATATAGAATGTGGCATAATGCAGCGGGCCAATTTCATTACACTAGACAAAATTGTTTATGGTATTAGAGATATTTATCCAGTCTCACAAAATGTTGCTAGGATGGCATTACAGTATAGTCTATGAAAACCCCTATAAATCGGTAAAGAATTTTTAAAAAACAAAGCTCTGAAAAAACTAATAAAATTGATAAAATTTTAGGAAGTCTGAGAGAGAACACAAATTGCTAATATGAGGGATAAAGCAGGTTATGTCAATATAAACAATGCAGAAATCGAAAGGGTAATAAGGAAATGATGGGTTTTTACGGTATCTTTACACATCCAAGTTGGAGAATTTAGATGAAATGGACCAATTCCTTGAAAACTGCAAACTAACACAACTCATCCAATATGAAATAGATAATTTTATGACTCTTTATTAAAGCATTGAAATAATAATTTTAAAAAGTCCCCCAAAAGAAATCTCTAGTCTCTGGTGATTCATTAGTGAATTCTACCAACATTTCAAAAAGAATTTTTAAAAAATTCTATATTGTTTCCTTCAGAAATTAGAAAAATTAATCCTTGCCTACAAACTATAAATCCAGTATGAACTGACTTCAAAACCAGAGTCAGTAAAACACACACACACACACACACACACACACACACACAAATACACATACACACAAATTTACAGACCAATGTCCCTCATGACACAAAATTATTTACAAAAATTAGCAAACATAATTTAGCAATATATAAAATTATACATCATGACCAAATGAGGTTTATTCCCAGGATACAAGGTTAGTTGTGCATCCAAAAAGAAGTCAATTTTATATATCAAATCAATAGTTCAAATAAGAAAAATTACATAATCACATTTATTAATGCAAAAAAATATGTTGAAAAGATCAAAATTCATTCATGATAAAAAATAAATAAATCTTAGAAAACGAAACATAACTTGGTAAAGAACATCTACAAAAAAATCTACATCTAGCATCATATTTCATGGTAAAAGATTGAATGCTGTCCTCAACTAGGAAACAAAGCAAAGATGCTCACTTTCACCCCACTTATTTGACAAAGTATTTGCGATTCTCATGAGGGAAATAAGGCAAGAAAAGGAAATAAAAAAAGCATACAGTTTGGAAAGAAACAAATAAGATTGTCCTTTTCTTGCAGATGTCATGATTATCTGTTATGCTGAAAATGCCAAGGAATCTGCAAAAAAAAAAAAAAAAAAAGAAAAGAAATCCTTGAAGTAAGTTCAGCAAGATCATAGGATCAATTGTATTTTTATATGCTAAGAGTTAACACATAAACACCAAAGCCAACAATACAATGGCATTCATATTATTCAAAAAATGAAATACTTAGGGTTAAATGAAAAAATACATATACAAAATGTCTTTGCTGAAAACTACAAAACAATTGTTAAAGAAACTAAAGATCTAAATTAATGAAACATGTACCTTGTTCATGGGTTGGAAGACTCAACATAGTAAAGATGTCAATTTTCTCATATTCAGGATTAACTTAATTCTTATCCATATTACAGCAAGATAGTTTATAAATATGAACAAGATTATTTAAAAATAGTGTATGGAAAGATAAAGAAATTAATTGCTAAAACAATTTGGAAAAAGAAGAGTAAAGTGGGATACATTACTCTATACAATTTCTAGACTTATTATATAGTTACAATAATCAAGATTATGTGGTATTGGTGAATACATAAACACATAGGTCAATAGAATATATTATTTTTTAATAAAATAGAGAACCCAGAGTGGACCTGAAGAAACATGGCTACCTGAATTTTTAGCAAATGGATAAAAGCACTTCAATGGAGAAAAATAGACTTTTCAACAAATAGCATTGGATAATTGGATATTTATAGCCCCCTAAACCACCCCAAAAAAGAGAGAAAGAAAACCTTGCCTTATCATGTCTTATTAAAAAATAAATGAACTCAATGTGGGTCATAGATTTGAATATAAAATGGAAGGTAATAAAACTTTAGAAGTTAAAATAGTAGAAAAGTCTTGGTGAAGATTTTCTTAGGACCTGGTGAAGAATTCTAAAACAAGATACCAAAACCACAACTACCACAAAGTAATTAATAAATAAGATTTCATCAAAATAAACATTTTAGCTCTGGCCATTGTGGGTCAGTGGTTAGAGAGGCAGCTTGCACACTGGAGTCTTGGATGCAAGTCCCAGTCAAGGGCACACCCCTGGGTTACAGGTTTGATCCCCAGCCCCAGCAGGGATGAGAGGGAGGCATCCAATTGATGTGTCTCTCTCACATGGATGTTTCTCTCTTTTTCTCTCTCCCCCTCCTTCCCTTCCTTCCACTCTCTCTAAAAATCAATGGAAAAATTATCCCCCAGTGAAGATTAACCAAAATAAATAAATACATAAATAAATAAAAATAAATAAATAAAAAATTTAGTATGAGAAAGACCCTATTAAAAGGATTAAAAGGCAAGATATACACTGGGGGAAAATATTTGCCAAACCGCCAAACCATATGTGTGTAATAGAAACCACATATATCTAAAATATATTTTAAAATGTGAGTATAATAATAAAAGCCCAAATAGAAAATGGGCAAAAAACATTAAGATATTTCACTGAAAAGTATATATAAATGTCTAATAAACACACAATGAGCTTTTTAACAGTATTAGTCATCAAAAAAAATAAAGGCAATGCTGTGACATCACAACATACCTATTAGAACAGATAAAATTTTAAATAAAACAAAACAATGACAATATTGAATGGCATTGAGGATGCAGATAAACTATATCTCATGCATTGCTGGTGGGATGGAAGTGAAATGATACAGTCACTATGGAAAACATTTGGCAGTTTCTTAAAGCTAAACATACACTTACCTTATGATCCAGTAATTGGCCTCCCAGATTTTCATCTCAGAAAAATGAAAACTTATGTCCACACAGATACTTGTACATAATTGTTCATAGCACCTTTATCTGCAATAGCCAAAAAGTGGGAACACCAAAGTATCCCTCAACAGATAAAAAGTTAAAAATAACTGTGGTACCTCCATACTATGGAATACTACTAATAAAAAACAAGTAATTATCTACTGGTACATGCAACAGCTTGGATAAATCTTAAAGATATTATGTTGAGTGAAAAAAAACAGTCTCAAAGCTATCAGTTATCATTCCATTTATATGATATTATTGAAATGACAAAATTATAGAGATGAAAAATACATTAGAAATTATCAGCTGGGGACAGCTGCAGGTTTGATTATAAAAGAATTCCATGAAGAATATTTTTATGGCATGAAATAGTCCAGCATCTAGATTGTGATATTAATTACATAAATCTACATATATGACAAAATGACATAGAATTATACAAATAAATTGTACCAATGTCAAATTTCTTGTTTCAATATTGTATTATAGTTGTGTATGATGTAACCATTGGGGAAAACTGAGTGAAGAGCACACAAGGGTCTTTTCTGCATTATCTTTGCAACTTTCTTTGAGTATGTAATTATTTCCAAATTAAAAGTTAAAAAGAAAACAAAAATAACACAGAAAGAAAAGAAAATACACCCACCTGCAAATTTTACAGAGCTGGGATGTAATTTCAGTGGTTTTTTTAGAGATATTTCAGAAGTTTTTCAGCAGTTGAACAATTAAATAAGAGTCATTGAATCTGAGATTTAAAAAGATTATTTTCCTAGCATGTCCTTTGAATTTTATATAATTGTAGAATATAATTTTGTATACTATGTAAAATCCTACAATATTGAAAAAATGTCAGTTGATCTTTAATTATGACAATTACAACTGAAAATATACCTGTATTTTTTATTTTATTACTAATATAAATTTTTAATAAATTTAAGCAGATCATAATAAAAATTAAGTGCATGCATTTTCCTTTGGAAAATCAAATCACATTGGAAACAATCAAATATTTAAAGAAGCAATATTTGTATGAGATCAAAATTATCAATAAACACAAATTAGAATAATATATCTATAAATGTATTACTCAAGGACTAAAAGTCATAACACTCAAAACAACATAGATGTTGTACTAGAAATACAAAATACATCATCAAAAGTAGAGGGATTCATAATATCTGTGAATATACATGCAAATTGGAGCTTTGCAGCATTGCCAGGCATCCTTTGACAGTTGTTTTTAGCAAAACACTGTATAAAATCTGTAAATTTATCCATGTGCTTTTTTTTAGGAAATGACTGTCAGATTCTATAATGCTAATCATTCTCTGAGTACTCTGAATAGATTAATAGTAAGTAACTCTTTGTTTTACTAAAAGTAAAAATCTGTGGGATTTTATGTCATTGTTTGTGATAAGCAGTGATTTGCATTTGTGCATCAGGTCTCAGCCCTTCTGAGAAACAATCTTTCGGCCTTATCAGGGGTTTCTGATTCTATTCCCACGGCACATACCTAGGTTTGAGGTTAGATCCCTTGTTGGGGCACATATGGGAGACAGCCAATCTCTCTCTCTCTCATCAGTAAAAAGAAAATATCCTCAAGTGAGGATTAAAAATAAACCTGACTCTTCTCTTAAATATTTCCATTTACTCTTGGTTATGTTGTATTGAATTCTCTTGTTTGGTGATGTTTCATGATGAGTTCTTCTTTATCAGGACTTTATAAGGGTTTAAAGTATCTTTTATAGAGGATTTGTATGTATCTACTAAAATCCTGGGGTACTATCAAAATATGACCTCTTAAAATCTAATTATCTTGGAGTTTTTCATACTCTCAGACACCAACCCAGCATGGTCTTGTTTATAATTTTGAATTCTTAAGAAGTTCCCCTGCAAAGGTTTATGACATCAAGTCTAATTACCATCTTATTGTGGAATGGATTTTTTTCTTGCTCATATCTTCATTGAAAGTTTTGACATGTGTAGGTCCATGCGTTATGTATAGCTCTCCATTCTGGCTTTCCACCTTTATTTTTTAAATTTTTTTTTATTGATTCAGGGAGAGAAAGGGAGAGGGAGAGAGAGACAGAAACATCAATGATGAGAGAGAGTCATTGATTGGCTGCCTCCTGCAAGTCCTCTACTGGGGACCAAGCTCCCAACCTGAACAGGTGCCCTGACCAGGAATGTAATGGTGACCTCTGGATTCATAAGTCGACCCTCAAACCACTGTTGTATGCCAGCCTGGGTGGCTTTCCATCTTTCACATGCTCCAAGCCAAGTTTATGCCTCTTACATGTTCATTATAATTAGTTCTGTTTACCACTCTGTTTTAGAATTCTGCTATATTATTTACTTTTTCAAGGTCAGATAAGTTTAAAAGAATAGATTTTTATAACATATATAACATAAAATTATATATCAGATAATACTATATGATATAATAAAGAATTATGCAATAAAATATATTACTTAAATAACAAAGCATTGTCCAGTATTTGTTTTTTCTACATATTTAAATATTTTTGTATTAGATTAAGTTTTGCCATTTAAAATAATAGTCCAGCCCAGCCAGGCGTGGCTCAGAAGTTGAGCATCAGCCTAGGATCCAGGCAATCAGGGTTCTATTCCCTGTCAGGGCACATGCCCCGGCTTCGGGCTGCAGCATATCAATGACTCTCTCATCATTGATGTTTCTATCTCTCTCTCTCCCTCTCCCTTCCTCTCTCTGAAATCAATAAAGATATATTTTAAAATAATAAAATAATA
This sequence comes from Miniopterus natalensis, assembly GCF_054644295.1. Classification (NCBI taxonomy): domain Eukaryota; kingdom Metazoa; phylum Chordata; class Mammalia; order Chiroptera; family Miniopteridae; genus Miniopterus; species Miniopterus natalensis. Next base: position 24,333,964 of record NC_142090.1, on the reverse strand, counting down.
AAATAATAAAATAAAATAAAATAAAATAAAATTAGTCCATTGTTATATCATAGAACATTTAAATAATATGTCATTTACTCAACATTCAGTCATCAAGTATTTATTGTGCCCTTACTAGGTTTGCTGCAGGCTGTGACTTTGGGATTATTTGTGGATCTTATATCTAAACAATTATGTGTGATGACTTCATAAAAACTTATATGAATGACTAAACCTATCTTGAATATAAGAAATCTAGAATGAAGTCCAGTGGAAATTATAATATATCTTGTTAAAATCTGGTTACATAAGTAATCTGAGCATTTTCTCTATTTGGATGACTTCTTTCTTAATGCTTCTTGACTATTATCTCAGTTTATAGCCCTCTTTTCTTAAGAATTAAAGTGTATGTATGCTTAAACTTACTCTCAAGAACAAATGATGGGGGACATTTGTTCTAATTACTATTCCTCTTTGAGGCCAGTTTATTTTTTGTTTTCCAGCACCTAATAGAAACTTAACTCTATTTTCACAAATGAATCTATCCTTGTGTCTAGTCTGTATTCATCAAAAATGAAAAATGTAGAAAAGTTCTTTAAAATAACCACAACTTAATATTAAATTTGTGGGGTTTTTTTATGTAGGCTGAGAAAAAAGTTTAGCTTATAAATTATTTTCAAATGCTCTGATACATTATTTACTAGAAATTAAACTTATTGTTAGTAAAATTTCCTCAGTTTATATAAAAAGGATTTATAGAAAAATGTCACATTTTAAATTCATATTATAAAAACATCTAAAAGACTGCCTCAATAATAAAATAGCAAGACTACATTTACTGAAATAGTGCTGATGGCAATTTTAGAAATAATTTTGTTAATGGGAGAGTGATCCATTGTTAATGTGATATTTAATTTAAACCTATGGACATCATTACAAATGGCTTTCTAGATTCCTTATAACTTTTTTGTGTACTCTTTGTCAGTTAAGGGGAGAGACATCAATGTTTGCCAGTTATCTTCAGAGGAAATACAGAATACTAATGCATTCAGACATATTAGATTTGGTTAAAAGAAAAGAGACCTGCTACAAGATTTTCTTTGAACTTCAAAATTCAAATTAGTAAAATCCTAAAAGAAAAAAAAAAATTCTAAATAAGAGTAAATTGATAGAATTATTTATAGCATATAACAAATATGGCACATTAAAGAGAATCAATACAGCCTGGCATGTGTAGCTCAGCGGCTGAGAATCAACATAAGATCTAGGAGATTGTGGTTCAATTCCTGGTCAGGACACATGCCTGGGTTGTGAGATTGATCCCCAGTAGGGGGCATGCAAGAGGTAGCTGATCAATGACTTTCATCATTGATGTTTCTATCTCACATTGTACTTCTCAATGGATATGTCAAAGGGGTAAAAATTTAACATTTCATGTTCTGCTAGATTGGGACTGTGTTAGCTCATTGACTGGACATTTAATGGACAGTTCTGAGTGATTCTGAATTTTCATATGAAGTTTAATAGTAAGTAACAAAATCCAAGATCACTAGTAAATATATTAAACATATATTATCACTTATCATTTTGATCCCTTGTCCCTTTTTTCCTCTTTATCATGAACAAATAAACAAAGAACTCAGTTATTTACTAGATATATAACACAAAAACTTACTAAATATAGATATATATTTACTATAAATATATATTATATACATAATTATTCTTTCAAATTTTAAGATAGTACATACATTAAACCCACTCAAAATTAAAATATTTTTTTCACCAGTAAAAAATACCCTTATTTGAACTCCACTTCTAGTCTTACTGAAATATTATGGATCATAAACAATTTGACTACAGGGAAAAAAATCTTTATCAATATTTAGATATTGTACAGCAGTTGGTGCCAAACTGTTTTCACTAAGAAGGTAAAAAAAATGATATGATTGCTATGAATGCATCTAATGAGCAATTAATAAGATGCAATATTGTTTCTATTAATGTATAATTAAGAAATAATCCTATAATTTTGACTTGATGTATAATCACTATTAATTAATTTTTGAAAAGAAAACAATATAAGTGAGAATTTTTAAATAGCATTGCTATTGCTAACATCAATTAACAAAAATAATTGTTAAAGTTTTTTTATCTTTTTTCATTAGGTGTAGAGTTGATGGCCATTCTGTAAAAGTTTTATTGTATGTTATTATTTTTAGTATGTTTATTAAAACTGTGGATAGTGAAACAAGGAAGGCCCTAAAATAGAAGAAGTAACAAGAGAGAGTCTAAAGGGGCTGCTTTTGCTTCCTAGCAAGTCAGAGAAAAGGAAGAGTTGAAGTCAGCCTCAGGGGTTAGGCCAGGAGAGCTGCAGCTGCCCATTGGTCTCCTGGTTGTAAGTCTTGTGGGGACCTTTAGAGTTTAGATTTAGGAGATACATGCTGTGGGGGAAGGACAGAAAGAAGGGAAGATGCAGGCATACTCCCAGGAGGGAGAGCTCCCTGTCCATATAAGTTTTAAAATATAATTCTGTTACAATATGAAAAACAGAAGCCATGCCAGTCTTGACATGTTTAAAATGATATATTTTAGAAAACAGAGAATTACACTTTGAAATTAATTGCAGTGCTAGCTAACCACAGAATGGAAGACACTTTATAAAGGTATATTAGTGTCAATATGAATGTAATGTACTATTTCTTTTGGTCCACAAATGGTCAAAAGAAATAGGCAAATCTACTAGTCTCACAAAGTTTACTGAGATTATCAAGATATGTGCTTATCTCCTTTACCAATTAATATTTAGTTTTAAAACCATGCTATTTCCTATTGTCATTTCCATGCCAGAAAGTACATTTATAGTAACCACCTTTCTCAGTTAACATAAATGAGATAAATGATTCTCCAGGGAACTAAAAACAAAAAAAGGAAGAAAGAAAAATGACATTTCCAAAAGAGGAGACATTTAAATCCTTTTAAAATATGTGTCAAATCAAATGAAAAAGTGTTCTTGAGTGAGGATTAGGAATAATTATTCTTCCTATAGAAAAACAAATATTTAAATCAATATGAAGGAAGACAACCTTACACAACTGAAATACTCAGATGAATGTGTTTGAAGAGCAACAATAAAAAATAATGTTTTAAGGTTATGGATCAGCTGCAAAAAACACACAGAGACCATAGACTCATTCTGTAATTTGTTCCAATCAGTATGAAGAGAGCTTTCTACCTGTCCTCCATCTGCTAGGATGTCTTCTTATCAGGATCTGAGTAGAATTCTGAATGGTGGTTTTGAGCTCAAAATAATTCATGATTTAGGTTCTCCAGAGACCAACTTGTGCACTCACTGTGTCAGGATTTGAGAAGTTCTGAATAATTTGTGCTGACAGGCTCTAGGCTTGCCCTTTTCAGGTCTAGGGTTGGTTCTTTTAAGTGTTGTCAAATTTTTAATGGTCTTTTAAAAAAGTCTTCCAGGGACCAATTTGTAGTTCTTTGGCTCATAACAATCTGATCTCTCACATGAATAACAGTGATACTGTAGGAAGTTTAAAATCTAGAGTTGGTCAAGGAGAAAGTATGTGTTACTGTTTTCTATCCCATTCAAAACTTTAACACTTGAAGTCTTTAAGATAGGATTCCTTATTATAATAGAGTACTTAATTTTTGTAACATTTTTATATTACAGAATTATTTTAATGTTTTCAATATTTTACATAAGATTCATAAGTCAGAATTATTTTCATGTTGATATATATATATGGTATATATAAATATGAACTCAAGGTTTGGTCCATAAATTAGGCAATAGAATGAAGTTTGCAGCAATCATACTGTTATCTGGTAGGGAGTGGTGTTCAGCTGTCTGTTTTGACAAAGGACTAACTTGTGTAAACTAATTACTTGAGAATCATATTCAGATATTTGCGACTAAGACAAAAGGTATAACTTCAACTAGTAATTAGTGATACTAGTTATGCAGTTATTGATTTTTGCCAGTTGAGAGATTCGAATCTGAGTTCAGATAGACCAAAGTTGAAATCCTGGCTCCAAGAATGAAGAGCCCATATGGAGCTTGTATATGTTAGTTAACTGTTTCAAGATGCATTTATTTATCTATAAATATATGAAAATAAGGGCAAAACCATCAAGGAGTGTTATCACTCTTGTATTTAAACTGGAAAAACTGTCTCACATATATGTGTCTTTCCCCAAACCCTGTGGTTGCAAAGTAATGAAATGCAAGAACTACTATGCCCAGCAAGGCTATCATTTAAAATTGATGGCAGAATAGCTTCCCATTCAAGAAAACATAAAAACAAGAACAACAACAAAAACCCTAAAGGAGTTCATTACCACTAAACTCATATTGAAAGTAATGTTAAAAGGCTTGCTTTAAGAAGAAGAAAAGAAGAGAGTGAAGCATATGTATAAAGAATAAAATGGCAATAAATAAGTACCTTTCAAAAATAACTTTAAATGTAAATGAATTAAATGCTGTAATCAAAAGACATAGGGTAGCTGAATGGATAAGAAAATATGACCCATATATATGCTGTCTACAAGCCATCCACCTCAGAAAAATAGATACACACAGACTGAAAGTGAGGAGATGGAAAAATATTACATGAAAATGGAAATTAAAAAAACATGATATAGCAATAGTTATATACAAAAATAGACTTTAAAACAAACTCCATAACAGAAGAAAAAAATATTACATACTACTAAAGATTTCAATCCAACAAGAAGATATAACTCTCTTAAACATATATGCACCAGACATAAGAGCACCTAAACATATAATGGACATTGAGGGATCAGCAGCAATATAGTCATAGTATGGAATTTAAATACCCCATTGACATCAATGGACAGATCATCCAGACAAAAAATTCAACAAGGCAACTGTGACTTCACATGACACAACAGACTAGATGGATTCAATTGATATTTACAGAACATTTCATCCCTAGGCCACAGAATATGGATTCTTTTTAATTGCACGTGGAATATTCTCTAGGATAGATCACAAGATAGGATACAAAATAAGTCTTAATAAATTCAAGAAGATTGAAATCACCTCAAGCATTTTCTCTGACCAGAAAGATATGAAGCTAGAAATCAGTTACAATAATAATAATAAAAAAACCTAAAAACCACTTAAACACATAGAGGCTAAATAACATGTTACCGAAAAATGACTGGGTTAACAATGAGATCAAAGAATAAATCAAAAGATACCTTGAGATGAATTAAAATGAATAGACAAGAAACCAAAAGCTATGAGACACCGCTAAATCAGTCTTGAGAGGGAAATTCATGGCATTACAGACCTACTTTAAGAAGCAAGAAAAATCTCAAACAGTCTAACCCTACACCAAAAAGACGTAGAAAGATAAAAACAAAGCACAAACTAGAAGGAAGAAAATAAAGGAAGAAAATAATGAAGATTAGAGGGCAAATAAAAGACATAGAGACTAAAGAAAAATACAAAAGATCAATGAAACCAAGAGTTGGCTCTTTGGAAAGATAAACAGTATTGACAAAGCTTTAACCAGGTCCATCAAGGAAAAAAGAGAAAATACCTAAATAAATAAAATCATAAATAAAAGAAGAGAAATAACAACTGACACAACAGAAATAGCAAAGATTTTTAGAAAATATTACAAACAATTACATGCTCACAAATTGGACAATTGGGCAAAATGAATAAATTACTAGATTCATAGATCTTCCAAAACTGAATAAGGAAGAATCAGAAAAGCTGAACAAACCAATTACAAATAATGAAATCAAAGTAGTAATAAAAAAAATCTCAGCAAACAGAAATCCTGACACACATGGCAAATTTTAGAAAATATTAAAAGAAGAACTAACACCTATCCTTCTCAAACTGTTGCAAAAAATTCAAGAGAAGGGAAAACTTCCAAGCTCCTTTTGTGATGCCAGCACTATTTTAAGTTCAAAACCAGATCAGGACACTACAAACAAGAAAATTATAGGCCAATATCCCTAATGAAATTGATTATAAAAATTTCAAAAAATATTAGTAAACCAGATCCAGCGATATATTAAAAGGAACATACACCAGGATCAAGTAGGACTAATTCCGGGGATGCAAAATAGGTACAGTATTTACAAATCAATAAACATAATACTTCGCATAAACACAATGAAAGAAAAGAATCACATGATCATATCAATAGCTGCAGAAAAAGCACTCAATAAAATCCAGCACACTTTTTAAAAAAAATCACACCTGAGGACATTTTTTCCATTTCTTTTCAGAGAGAGTGGAAGTGGGAGAAAGGGAAAGAGAGAGAGAGAGAGAGAGAGAGAGAGAGAGAGAGAGAGAGAGAGAGAATCAATGTGAGAGAGACACATTGATCGGTTGCCTCCTGCCCTTGCTTGACCCAGGCCAGGAATGGAGCCTGCAACTGTGGTACATGCCCTTGATTGGAGTTAAACCCAAGATCCTTCAGTTTGTGGGCTGATGCTCTAACCACTGAGCCAAGCTGAATAGGGCTCCAGAACGCTTTTATGATAAAAATTCTCAATAGAGTGAGGATAGAAAGATGATACCTCAGCATAGTAAAGGCCACATCGTACTCAGTGGGCAAAAACTAAGTGTTTCTCTTAAGAACAAGAACAAGTAAGGGATGTCCACTTTCCCAAACTTTATTCTACATACCACTGGAAGTTCTAGCCATAGCAATCAGAAAAGAAAAAATAATTGTCATCCAAATGGGGAAGGGGAAAATAAAAGTGGCATTATTTGCAGATGACATGATAATATGTATAGAAAACCCTAAAGACTCCACCAAAAATCTACAAGAACTGATAAATAATTTCTGTAAAGTAACAAGATACAAAATTAATAGTAAGAAATCAGTAGCACTTATTTATACCAATTATGAACTATCAGAAAGAGAAGTTAAGAAAATAATCCCATTTGTAATTGCAAAAAAAAAGGGTACCTAGGAATAAATTTAACCAAAGATATAAAAGACCAGTATTCGGACAATTATAGGACACTGAGAAAGAAACTGAAGAAGATACAAATAAGTGGAAGCATATACCATGTTCACGGGTAAGAAGAATTAACATCATTATAATGCCCATACTACTCAGCAATATACAGATTCAACACAATTCCTATTGAAATACCAATGCCAGGGTTCCAAGATGGTGTCAAATTAAGTGGAAGTTAAACTGATCTCTTTCTGAGGCCAAACTTGAAATACAACTAAAATAGAGAAAAATTATTGTCAATAACCAACTGAAGACTAGCTGGAGAGAACCCTTATAACCAAGGATATAAAGAGCACACAACATCAAGACTGGTAGGAAGTATGGATGCATGAGAGGCCTGGCTGGGCTCCCATAGGCAGCATTTGAAGTTCTGGAGAGACATCTCAGATGTGGAGGTTCTCTATGAGAAGTCCAGAGTCCAAACTCCAAACTGGGCTTCCTAGCCCAGAGTAACAGAAAAGGAAAGGCCTCCACAAAACATCTGACTGTGAAAAGCAATGGGAGTTCTGTCTGGCTTATAACACAGCCACCCACTTAAAGGGCCAACACATAAAATTGAATTTGCAGTGAGTCACCTTGGGCTTTGGCAGAGGGAGGGCAGAGTGGACTAGAGCTGCACAGGAGAGTTTGGGGTTGCTGGTTCTGGGGAGATAGTTAGGAGGACAGCAATCAGGATCCCTGTGTTTAGTCATCCCCCTTGCTGCAAAGTCATCTTTCTCAGGCAGAGATTTTCCATAAATGCAGCTCTAGCCTGGGGAGAAGCAATTGCACTACCCATCAGAATTTCTCTCTTCACACCCAGTGGAGATTAGGTGTTACCGAGGACTACAGCATGAGGCTCATTAAGTGACTGAGTCTAACAATCATTCTTCAGGTAGAGGAAGATCACGGGGTTCTTAAAGTTTTTACCTGGTCTGCTCCTGGGCCTGAGGCTTGTAAGTGCAGATCTTCATGCAGAGCTTGGTCCTTTCAACATCCCATAAACCACAGCAGAGGGAGCCACAAGCTGGGAATCACTGATAGCTTCAAATAAGGTACTCAGAGACAGCATCTGACATTGGCTTGTACAAGATACCCTTTGAAGAGGCACAAATCCAATAAACCCTGTGGCCAGCTTCAAATAACAGAGCAAGATTGAATAAGCTTCACAAGTAGTATATGCATAAGGAGATATTGGATGGCTCCAAACCCTGCTGAGGCAAATTCTGCTTCATGTAATAAGTGTCTGCACAGCAGCCTGCATTCTGTATTGGGGGTTGAGTCTCACTGTCAGTCAACCTGAGGCTCAAGCCCATGAATGAGTCAATAGCAATCAAGACACAATTACAACAGGAGGCCCCACACAAAGCACCCAAGGAATGTGATTAGAGTACCTATGTCTGCGGATCAGCGAGATTGGGCCATTGGGTCTCAGACATAACCTACTACACAGGGCCACCCAAATTGGGACTGGGAATCATAGCAGATTTACCTAATACATAGAAACAAGCCCAAAGAGGCATCCAAAATGTGGAGATAAAGGAACAATCCCCAAATAAAAAAACAAGAAAATTCTCAAGAAGAAGAGCTAAATGAAATGGACATAAGCAATTTATCAGATATAGAGTTAAAAGTATTGGTTATAAGGATGCTCAACAGCAGGAAAAAACAAACATAGAAACTATGAAAAACAACCAGTCAGAAATGAAGAAGGGCAACAGAAATAAAGAAGGAATAAACAGCAGATTAGAAGCCAAGGATCATATAAGTGAATTAGAAAATTTGTTTATAAAAATCATACACTCAATCAGAGAATCATAAAAAATAAAAATAAACAAAAACGTGGAGGACAGTTTAAGGGAGCTGTGGGACAACATGAAATGTAACAATTTCCACATCATAGGAGTTATGAAATGAGAAGAAAGTGAACAAAAGATAGAAAACCTCTTTAAATAAATAATGGAAGAAAACTTTCTTAACCTGGTGAAGGAAAAGTAGAAAAAAAAAATCAGACATTTTGTGTAGGAGAATTTTCACAGATACATAGCCTAGGGCAAGAAAAACAAAGGGGGCGGGGAACAAATGGGACTACATCAAACTAAAAAAAAACCAAAAACTTCTTCACAGCAAAAGAAACCACCATCCAGATTAAAAAGGAACCTAGTATATGGGAGAATATATTTGCCAATGATACATCTGATAAGGAGTTAATTTCCAAAATATATAAAGTACACAACTCAACATAAGGAAGACAAAAAATCCTATTAAAAAATGGGCAAAGGGCCTTAATAGACACTTCTCCCAAGAGTACATACAGATGGACAATAGACATAAGAATAAACGCTCAATGTCACAAATCATCACAGAGTTGCAAATTAAACAATGAGATACCACTTCATGTCTGTTAGAATGCTTATCATCAACAAATCAACAAACAACAATTGCTGGCAAGGATGTGGAGAAAAGGGAACACTAGTTCACTGCTTATGGGAAAGCAGACTGGTTCAGACACTATGGAAAAGAGTATGACTTTTCCTCAAAATTTAAAAATGGAACTGTCATTTGATCCAGTGATCCCACTTCTAGGAATATATCCTAAGAAGCCTGAAACACCAACCAGAAGGAATATATACACCCCTATGTTCATAGCAGTGTAATTTACAATAGCTAAAATCTGGAAACAGCCTAAGTACCCATCTGTAGATGAGTGGATAAAAAAATGTGGTACATTTACATAATGGAATACTATGTAGCTGTACAAAAGAAGGATTTCTTACCCTTTTCAACAACATGAAGGGACCTGGGGAGTATTAAACTAAGCAATATAAGCCAGTCAGAGAAAGACAAGTATCACATGATCTCACTTATATGTAGAATCCAATGAACAAAATAAACTAATGAACAAAATAGACTAGATACATGGAAGCATAGAACAACCTGTTGTATCTCAGAGGTAAGGGGGAAGGAAGGAAGTGGGAAAAAATTAACCGAGGAACTTATATGCATATGTGTAACCCATGGTGAATAGTGTGGGGAGGGTGGGAGTGGGGTGGAGGGTGCCAATGGGGGGAAGGAAGGAGGAACATCTGTAATATTTTCAAAAGAAAGACAAATTAAAAAAAAATACCAATGACATAGCTCACAGAACTAGAACAAATATTTCAAAAATTTATATGGAACCACAATAGACCCTGATAGTTGGGGGAATCATGCCACTTGATATGAAACTATCAATACTGCGTGGTACTGGCACAAGAATAAGCATATAGATCAGTGGAACAAATCAGAGCACTAAGAAACAAACCCACTTATATGATCAATTTATATATGACAAAGAAGGCAAGAACATACAATGGGGCAAAGACAGTCTATTCAATACATGGTATTGGGAATACTGAACAGGGAGAAAAAAAATGAAGCTACACCACCAACTAACACCATACACAAGAATAAGCTAAAAATGGATAAAAGGCTTAAGTGTATACCATCAGACAGTAAAAATTCTACAAGAAACCATACATTTAAAACTGAGACATTTATCATAGAAATGTTTTTTCTGATATAGAAAAACAAAGGAAAAAATAAACAAAGGGACTACATCAATATAAAAAGCTTCTGCACAGGAAAAGGAAATATCAACCAAATAAAAGGCAACCCATTGTATGGGAGAACATATTTGCCAATGAGACATCTGATAAGGGGTTAATTTCCAAGGAAGCAAACATTCCAATTAAAAAATGGTCAGAGAACCTGAATAGACACTTCTCCAAAGAGGACATACAGATTGTTTATAGACATATGAAAATATGTTTAACACACTAATCATCGGAGAGATGCAAATTAAAACTACAATGATATATCACCTCACACCAATCATCAATAAATCAACAAAAAATAAGTGCTGGTGAGGATGTGGAAAAAAGGGATTGTTTGTGCACTTGTGATGGGAATGCAGACTGGTGCAACCACTGACTATAGAAAATAGCATGAAGTTTCTACAAAAATTAAAAACAAAACTGCTTTATGACCCAGTGTTTTATTTCTGGGAATATATTTGAAGAAAGCTGAAGCACTGATTAGAAAGGATATATTCACCTCTATGTTCATTGCAATGTTATTTACAACAGCCAAGATCTGGAAGCAACCCAAGTGCCCATCAGTAGATGAGTGTATAAAAAAGCTGTGGTACATTTGCAGAATGGAATAATATTTGGCTATAAAAAAGATAGAAATCTTACCTGTTGTGACGGCATGGGTAGACTGGAGAGTATTATCCTAAGTGAAGTAAGTAAGTAAGAGAAAGACAAATACAATAGGATTTCACTTATAAGTGGAATCTAATAAAAAATAATCTAACAGATAAAAATATAAACAGAATCATAAATACATAGAACAGACTGACAGTTGTTAGAGATGAGGGATGTTGGTGGGCTGGATGAAAAACCTGATCAAGTTGGGAAAAACACACAAAAACTCATAAACACAGACATCGGTATGGCGATTACCAGAGGGAAAGGTGGGTGGAGGATGTAGAAGAGGGCAAAAGGGGGATAAATGATGTTAGAAATAGACTTCACTTCATGTGGTAAGCACATAATGCAGTATGTAGATGATATGTTATTGAGTTGCACACTTGAAACATGTATGATTTTATTAACCAATGTCACTCCAATAGTTCAATAAAAATAGTAAGAATCAGATGTATGTGGATCAATCTTGATGACCTTCAAATATAGAGGAAGTAAAAATTACCAAATAAGATAGAGTTTGATACAATTTATGCTAAATGTAATTGTGTTTGTGTATTATTTGAAAATATTCAAGTCAGCTTCATAAAACTAGAAAAAATCACAATTGATAACATACAAGAATATTAAACAACTACAGAAATTAAGCTGGTGACAAGGGAAGTAAAAGCAAAAATAAATAAATGGGACTACAACAAGCTAAAAAGCTTCTGCACAGCAAAAGACACTATCAACAAAACAAAAAGACAGCCCAATGAGAGAAGATTATTTGCAAACAATAGCTCTGCCAGGGGTTAACAGTCAAAATATATAGCGAACTCATACATCTCAGGAACAACAAAAATATACAACCCAATTAAGACATAGGCAGAGATGGTGTTGCTTATTGGTTGAGCGCTGACCCATGAACAAGGAGGTCATGGTTTGATTCCCATTTGGGGCACATGCCCAGGTTTCAGGCTCAGTCCCTAGTGGGGGGTGTGCAGGAGGCAGCCAATTGATGATTCTTTCTCACCATTGATATTTCTATCTCTCTCTCCCTTTCCCTTTCTCCCTCTGAAATAAAAACATATTTTTAAAAATAGGCATAGGGTCAGAACAGTTTTCTCAAGAAGACATACAAATGAGCAACAGATACTGGAAAAGATGCTCAACTTCACTAGCTATTAGGAAAATGTGAACCAAAGCTACAATGAGATTCCACCTCATACTTGTTAGAATGGCTATTATCAATAACACAAGTAAAACAAGTGTTGGAGAGATTATGGAGAAAAAGGAACCCTCGTCCACTGTTGGTGGGAATGTAGGTATAGCCACTATATTCAGTAGGGCAGTTCTTCAAATAATTAAGAATGGAGTTACCATAAGACCAAATAACCCTCTTCTGGTTATCTACCCCCCAAAAATTGAAAACACTTATTTGCAAAGAGGTATGTATCCTTATGTTTATTGTAGCATTAGTCACATTGGCCAAGACATGGAAACAACAGAAGTGCCCCTTGATAGATGATTGGACAAAGAGGATGTGGTACATATATACAATGGAATAGTACTCAGCCATACATAAAGATGAAATGCTGCCATTGTGACAATATGGATGGATCTTGAAACTATCATGCATAGTGAAATGAGTCATACAGATAAACTCAAGAAACATGATTTTACTCATATGTGGAACAGAAAACTGAAAGCAACAAATGAACAAACAAGACAAACAAACATAAAAACTCAAACAACTCGGAGACGGAGACAACAGTATGGTGGTTACTATAGGGAAAGGGAGGTGGGGAGTAGTGGGGAGTAGAGGAAGTCTAGTGTACGGTGAAGGAAGGAGACTTGGCTTTGAAAGGTAGGCATACAGTGCAATATACAGATGGTGTATCATGGAATTGTGCACTTGACACCTATTTAATTTTATTAACTAATGTCACCCCAATAAATTTAATAAAAGTTTTAAAAGAGCATATATAACATATCTAAAGCATATATAATATATCTAAATTTTATTCATGAATTATTTCATAAATAAAAGTAATTTGCTTGGAAAAATAAGCTTGTGGCTTATGAGCTATCAATGATAAGTTGTGTTATGATATATAATAAATAACAAGTCAACAACTTTGTAAGGTCAATAGAATATATAAGTATGTTAAATATAAATCACAAATTAATAAATTTTAAGACATGTTAAAGGTAAGTGGGATAATTTGAACAAACAATAGTGCTATATTTAAGTAGCAATCATTGAAAAGATGAAGTCATAGCTATGATTATGGCACCAATAGACTGACAGGTGTCATCTCTAAGTTAGCCATCTATATTTGACTCCCACTATGTGCGCATTGGTCCCTCATGGACTCTGCCCAGGATACAGCTAAGACAAGTAACTGCTCAGTAGACTAGTTAGTAAGCTATAGCTGTGGCCGGGACAACTTCCCCAGGTATCTCTTAGATAGGGTAAGTATATTTGTGTTGGCACCTTTATTTTGTTGGGCCCCCCTCTCAAACTTTAAATTTGGTCTCCATAAGCCTCTATCAGTTGGGAAGATTGACAAGTCGTAGAGAGATTCAGATACAATGTTGTGTAACCCAGCATTCAGTTAGTTCCGTTTTTCATCTTATCCTGTTGCTTTCTCCTTACCTCTTGCTATATGTTTTTAACGGATATTATAAACCGTGTGATTTAAGAATTGTATTTGGCTTGAGAGCTGTTCTGTTCCATAACTTCTGGAGTAGATTTCCTGATAGTGTGCTTTGAGGCTTTTATTACATAAGGACAATTTCCTGCACATCGTTTAAATATAAAATAATAATGTGTATTATTTGTTGGAAATATTTTATTATATAAGAAAGGGGTATGGAAGGACATACTAAATGCATTAAAATAACTATCATGATGCAAAGGGTAGCAGAATGGGATGAGGGTTCATATTTATAGAGAAATTTAACATTTTATGTATTGTTTTTGTTTCTAAGAGAATATATTACTTGTTTAATTAAAGATCAATAAAAACAATCACAGCACTGTTTTATTTTCTTTGCTGTTACTGATCATTTTTAATAATCAGATTAAAGTCTTAAAGCAGGAATGTGTTATTTCACTATGTTTGACTATGGTATTTTTTCCATAATTCTAGTCTGTGCTCCACAGACACCCTCTCCCTCTTGTTCCCACAGCCACGCTGGTTTTCCTTAGGTTACACATATTAATCATGAGCCTTCAGAATTATTGATCATTGCCGAGTTTTTCTCTTCTGCCTGGAACACTCTTCCCTTTACTTATTATCTTAGTTCTATTTCAGATACCAGCTCACAGCTTTTACTTACCCTTATTTTATACATATAATGTACTCTATAACTTCCCAGTGGTGCACTTAATAATTGTGATTTTTTGATAAATATATTTCTTTGCTTCCATACTGTGAGCTCCATTAGGATAATGATTATATATGAGTTTGATCACCATTTTATTCCAATAACCAAATACGTTGCCTGATAAATAGAATGTAATCAATAAATAAAATAATAAAATTCTCAGAGATTAAAAAAGATGAAAATCAGAAAGTAAGTTCCTTGAATTTAGTGACATGAAAATTTTTAGGAATTAAAACTTTTCTGTACTGGTGAGGTAGAGTTCAGATTCCAGTGCATTTAGAAGTTATTATTGAAGTTATTGTAACAGTGAATATAGAAAATTTATTTCAGAGCTTTGATTTTAAAGGAAGGGAAAGTATTAAGAAGTACCTGAACATAGAGTAGAGTGGGATTAAAAAATGTGTTTATTATTATTTGTCTTGTTAGTTTTAAATCTGGGAGAGCATGTATACATGCTTCTTAGAATAATCTAATAGAAAAGACAAGTTGAAGATATGGCAGCAGGAGAGAAGTATTTAAAGCAAGAGAGTCTTGATGAGGTTAAAGAAGAATATAAAGCAAAAATAGAGGTATATTGTCCTGAAATTTGAAAAAATGTACTTACACAATTGTAATAGGGCAAAAAGAAGAAAGATGTGCCTATTTTGATAGAACACTAAGGACTATCTTTTATAAACTTAAAAAGATAAGGAAGTGGTTCAGGTTAAGTGTTTTAAAAATATAATGAGGTTTTCAGTGGTGTTTGTAAATAATTAGAGAACTAAGTGATTTTTTAAAATATCAGGATTACCTTATTTAGGGTCTTACTAAGTTTGATGACCATTACTTAAATAAGTAATCCTCAATGCATAATATTCTCCCAAAATATTCAGTATATTAATACAAACACGGAGAAAGGAGGACTGTGGGCTTTCATTGATTTCACATAATGAAAAATTAACGGGGTAAAATACCTTCAGGATATCGAAAAGAAACTACTAGAATGATCGGCATTAATTTCAAGCAGGAAAATGATAGATGGGAAAAAAGTAAAGTGGTAAAATCCATCTGTTAATTACTATCATATTATAATTAATCTTGATACAATTTAAGAAATAATCCCTTAGTTTTTTCTTTTTATAAAAGTTTTTTTCTCTATACTTGGATCATTACTCTCTATATAAATTATCATTACTCTAAGTACCACTAATATTCTTTTTGGAAATTATATAGGACATATCTGAGCTTTCAAATTGTTTTGTGAAGATTTGTCTTCATTGAACTTTCACATCCATGAATGCAATGTGTCATTTTATTTGGCAAAATTTTCTTTATTTTTTTACTATGATTTCCATTTTCCTTAATAAATTTTTGTACATCTCGTGCTAAATTTATTTTTATATGCCTTATAATTTTAATTTTAGGATAAATAATAACTTTTTCTTAATTAGCATTCTAAATTTTGTTTCTGATGTATAGAAAAGAAAATGATTTTTATATTTTGCTCTTATATGTAGCCATCTTGCTAAACTTTCTTTGTAATTCTAGATATTTTCAGATTTTAAGAATTCTATGTAGGAAAATCATCACTCTTGAATAATGACAGTTTGATTGCTTTCTTCCCTTTTTTTGTTGTTGTTGTTAAAATCTTAGTATTATTTTATTTATAATCCAGGAATGATATACTATGCCAGATTTTCTTCACAATTTACTTCTGAGTTATTTTGTTTCTGTTATGATTTCCTCTATGACTTATAAATTATTTAGTTGTAGTACACACACACACACACACATAAAAGGACTGATATTGCAAATGCATTTTCATGGTAGATGCAAACGGTCTATCTATAGATTATTTTCTGAATTTTCTATGTGCAAAATGTCACCTGTAAATAATGACAGAATTTTTTCTCCCTTTATAAATATTATGCTTTTTAAAAATTCTTGTTTTAATATACTACTACAGTAAACATTGAGATGAAGAGTGAATAGAATGCATCCTTGCTCCTTCCAGAATTCATTGAGAAATTTGTCAATTTCTATATGATTTTTGTAGAACTTGAGAATCACTAACTCACAAGTGCAGTTCTTCCTTGCTTGGAAAGCTCATAAATCAACATTTTTGTTTTCTCATTTTATATATTGAGTAGTGTCTCCTTACCTTTGATGCAAGTTACTTGACACATCAGCTAAATATATCCTTCAAAGTAACATAACTGGCCTGTTACTGGTCTTTGGGAGAAAATAGCTCCCAGCACTGAGCTATCACAAAACTCTGAGAGTTAAAAAGCTATTATGTCATGATTAATATCAGAGGGAAATACTAATTAGGATGGAACAGCTCAGTGATACACATTGATAAAATGGAAATGGTATATGTGGGAGCATGCCGTCCTAGCAACAAAGGATGGAGGGTTATGAGGGTGGTTATTTATGGATGACATTATAGCTCATAATTTTCTTTGAAACTAATGACAGAAACCATAAAAAAGTTTAAAACACTGGATTATGTAATATCTCTAAATTTCAGAGATGTGAAAATAATAATTAAAGGGAGCAGAAAAATGTTTTTTTTCTAGGAATTATATCTATTGAAGACAAAGATCTAGAGGTCATAAAATTACCAATTTAATGGATAAAGAAAGCACCCATGGTACTTTTTATAAAGACTCTCATCTTCTATAGCTGTAAGGCAGACTATAGTGAAGACCAGGCAATCAATTTGATTATAAGGGTATCATAATTTCAGAAAAGTCTGTATTCATAGCTTCAGCAAACTTCTCGGGTGGAGCCCCCACATTAAAAGAGTTGGACTCTGAGATTTTGGAAGGGACATATGGATAGATAAGCTTGATAATGATAAACCCCTAATTCCCATCCATAATGTCAAAATATGTCAGGCTCCTTCTAAATGAGATCTTTATAAATACCTAACAAGATAATATTTGTCCTCCTCAAGAATTTCTTCCATTTCTATCTTGGACACTAGCCAGTTACAAAGGATTTTGCATGGTTCAACAGAAGAAATGCATTCTCTGCTAGGGAAGGAAATGACTCATTCATGAAAGGAACAGCAGGACCTGGATAACATTCACCAACAGGATCATGTAAAGCATGTCTAGGGGTGATCTTGAAAGTCCTAGACCAAGGAGAGTAGAAAATAAATATGAATAAGTGAGAGTTTGTTGATATGGGGACAATCCTTATCTTAGTATTTAATGCCCCTGGAGCCTATCCTAACACAATGCAGGGATGGCACTTAAGAGACTGGAAAAAGTTATGGCACACAATGTATGAAGTAGAAATGTCAGAACTTCCTTGCAGAATTTTAAGGAATAAGTCAAGTATATATTAGAATAAATCTATTTTATAAGATACAAAGACCTACAAGATGACTATGTTCTTTGGGAAAGTCTAGTAGACACTTCATTTCCTGAAACAATGAAGAGATCATGAGTGAGTGGGGCAATGACATCATTTAGAATCTCATAAGTGGTAACAGCTGATGATAAGGGAGTCTGTTAAGAAACTGGGGTTTATCAAAGGTGAACAAAATAGATATGCAAAATAGAATGGGGCAGTAACCCAACCTATACAAAGCTAACCTATACCCTGTTTTATCGTTGAGATTGCATTACCTAAAATCTTTTCTCAAATATGAGAATTTAAATTTAAGAACATTAAGAGAGTTGATAATGGAAGAGGAAGCATCAAATATACTGAGAAGAGCTAATTTACATTAATTTTACAGTTAGTTTGGTCAGAATCTTCAGAGGACCCAGAATTATTTTTCAATTAATTGTACTGTATTATTTTCTGAATTGTCTCTGAGTTCCAGTTCTAATGAGTCAATGCTTTACTTTTCTCTTTTTTTGTATATCAGTATTTGAGGTTTACCTTCATAGTTATGCTATCATTTTTCGTTACTATCTTCTGTCTATTGCAGTTACCCCCCTCCCCATTACATAAATGAATTCTCACCTCTCAAAATACCCTATCTATCACACTGTGGAATCTATTTCTGGTTATAAGTGTTATGGTAAACGTCATAATGTACCTATTCTACCCATATGTCTAGGATAAACAATGATGGTCAAGTTGTAGGTATCTTTACTGTCAGACCCTCACAGGCAGGCAATGTGGAGATTCTCAGTTGAAAGATCCTTACAAAAATGTGTGCTGTTGTGTATATTTGTATAAATTTACATATTTTAATCAAACCTATGAGTTTATTTTTCCTAGAGCAGAGCTAACTTTTATATAATAAAGAATTAAGGTTTTTTTGTTTTAAATATATCTTTATTGATTTCAGAGAGAGGAAGGGAGTGAGAGAGAGAGAGAGAGATAGAAACATCAATGATGAGAGAGTCATCACTAATCAGCTGCCTCCTACACGCCCCCAACTGGGGAGCGAGCCTGCAACCCAGGCATGTGCTTTGACCGGGGATCAAACGGCTATCTCCTGTGCCGGAGCCTGCCGGCAGTCGAACAGTAACCTGATTGAGGGGGTGAGGATTGGAAAAGAAAGACAAGAGACAGGATGGGATCGGGAGGGCTGCAGTACGTGACTGAGCCCCGAGTTTATTTTTCAGCTTGTAATTATAGCGCATTCAGTAAGGCAGCGGTTTAATCAGTAACCTTTGTCCCAGGTATGTTCCCCACCTAACTCTTTGTCTAGTTAACTAGGACGTTCTGCCCTTTTGACCTCTGCTAAGCCTCCTATACAAAGGTATTTCCTCATGTATGCACAGTTAATCTTAAGCTGAGCCAAGTCCTTAAGGAGGGGGAGCGGGGGGAGCAGGGCGAGTGCTAGCACCGCTGCCCACCACTCGGGTCAATGCCCCAGAGATTCCTCTCTTGGTGACACTAGGGCATACGGGCCACCCCGGGTGTTCACCCTGGGGCAGCACCTCGCCCGGCGGGCCCTCCCCGGGGGGAGTCCCGCCGGCTCCCCACACTCCTGGATCCTAGGTTGATTCTCAGCCTCTGAGCCAAGCCAGGCTGGGCAAGAATCAAGGTTTTTGGCTATATGTGCTAATTAACTTACGTCCTGAAAACTTTTGACATCTATTTGATAAAAAAAGAGACCCTTTGTGAATTTTCCTGTGAGCCCGCATGCATGCACAGTACATTCCAGCTAATTTGACCACTGAATGATATTACATGATCAAAGTCATCTGTCTCCAACATTGTTATGCTGAAGTACTGTGTTAAATCTCCGCTATCACAAGAAGTTGCAGTTAACATTCTCCAAGTCTGTTCCATGCAGATTTCTGGGGGAAGGGACTAGACAATAGACACATGCCCAGTAAGATCTGGGTGACGGGGAAGCCAATTAATTACCTGTCAGTTACAGAACAGGTCACTGGCCAGAATAGGTGTGCCCACTGCAAGTGAAGGAATATTTGATATTTAAACTCCTAAAGATAGGGAGTTCTCTCTTGCCCTTGCATTCTTGGGCCTCTTGTTCTCTTGGGACTCTTGTTGCAGAAGGCACATTCACCTGCATTAGCCCATATAGCTCACAAACATGTGGGACCCACACAAAGGACTGATAGACTGGATCTAGCCTGATGCTACTTTGAACCCAGCTCCACCATGGAATGGAAACTCTGGACACTGGCCCTGCTTATGGAGTTAGCTCTGCTGGAGTCTTAGCTGCATATTTTTAAGGACTGGTTTAAGGGACATGGGACTTTACAACCCAAGGAATATACTTTCATGACAATAAAAACCATTCATTCTCCCATGCATGTCTTAGAAAATTTCAGCAACAATACTACTGCAGGTTTCATTTGATACTATAAGAATTAACCAGTGTGTACATATATCTATAAATTTCTCTTTGAGTACTGGAAAATAAAACTGGGAAGAAAAATGATCATCTTTACCTGATTTTTTTTTTCTCCTAAATACGTATCTCAGGCTGTTTTAACCTGATAATCTCAGAGCAGCAAGAAAATGAAATCAGAAGATCTATTGTTTCTTCACCCCTTGCTAAGAAACCACACAAAATTTGTCTGTAAATTATATAGGTCAAAGCAAGTCCCAAAATCAATGAACAGGGAAATAATAATTACCTTGTTATCAGAGGAGCTGCATATAATTTGTGGTCATTTGAATCTTCCACTCAAATAGTTCTGAAGATGACTCTGAGTATATTATGGAAATAAATGTGTACTAATTAACTAGACAAAGGGAGTAATTAGAGAAAGGGTGTTCAAGTCAGAATATAATAATAAGCGTATGGTATGTACATAAAAATTAAAGTTACTTAATTTTAGCATATCAAGAAAAAAATAAGGCACATAATCTTCACAATGTGTATTTTTGGGAGTTGTGAGAAGTTATCTTGATGCAAGTGTATATTGTAATTATACTCTGAATTATTATTAAACAACAGAGAGAGAATGTCACATGTGATAACGAGTGTACACATGCAAAAGAAATTAATGTGAAAATTTTTCATACAAAAGGAAACTACATTGGCTACATACTTATATTAAAGAGGCACATTTGTTTTATGTTTTATAACTTCCATCTTACCTCTTTCAGTTCACTTATTAAAAAAAATATATCTCAAAAGTGCCCTTAAGGCAGAACTTTTATATATATATATATATATATATAAAAGTTCTATTAAAGTCTGTAATAGAGTAACGGTTTTAATGAACACTTAGTTTGACTTTAATCAAATTAGCATCTTTTTAATGGTAAAAGATAATTCAAGTGTTTTTAGCAGGTTGCATTACTCAGAAATCAGGTAGAATTATAAAAATGGCCTCCCAAGATTAACTCTCCCTGGTGTACCTGCATGATCTGAGGTACTAGGAATTTGGTGGATTTTACGCACATGACATGGATACAGGAAATGGCACAGTGGACTTTAAGAAAGGGACATTATCCAAGAAGACCTGACCTAATTACATGAGCTCTTCAAATCTGAATCTAGAGGTCAGAAACAGAGGAAGTCAGAGATTAAAAGCATGAGATGGGTTCAACAATGTAATGAACTTTCTCCTTTGAAGATAAAGGGGAGAATCCCTTGATTCTTGAAGAAACTGAATCAAGGACCTGAATTCTGCCAAAAACCTAATAAGTTTGGAAGAAGATCCAGCTCCAGGTGAGATGGTACCCTCAGCACCTCGATTTCTGGCCTGAGCATAAAAACCCTGGTATACACATGCTCAGTTGTACACTTTCTTTCCTATAGGCTGTGAGCTAAGAAATTGGTATTGTTTTTAGGGCCTAGGCTTATGTTAATTTGTTACAGCAGCAATAGAAAACAAAAGTATCCAGGAAGAAATTCATATTACCAAAAGAATAAATACACCAAAACCATCAGTCTTTGTTACCTTATTTTTCTATATTCTATGCAAAATAATAATGGAGTTTTAGACGGTAGACTAATAATGGTTTATTTAGACTGTAGTTAAGTAATGGCCTATTTCTTACATAATTTCTTGTCAATACTTATAAGCTACAAGGCAAAATGTCTGGTTTTCTCAAAGATAACATCAGCTATTCTTAAAAAGTTATATCAATATTAATTTAAGAGGTGTTTTTTTCTTCATAACACACATCATTACCTGAGCTTAGAAATTATTTTTCTTTGTGTTCTGTGATCTTATTGTCCCTCTAAAATGTAATTTTCACGAAGCCACAGGCATTGTCTCAATGACTACACTTTTTTTTTGTATTGATTTTCTTTAGAGAGTGTAGTGACAAGGGGCTACGTCTTACATGGCCACAGAATTTGGAGGTCGAGTACACATTCACCACACACACATGAGATGGAGTTGAGGCAACAGAACACTATTTATTGGAGCATTAAGTAAAACAGACACAGTAAAGTAAAGTAAGACAAAAAGTAAAGCAAAGTCCTCGTCCTCACCACCCGAAGAGTGTTTCCAAGACGAAGGGGAACTGAGGCAGTGCCTTGGCCTCAGTGGTGTCCGGCGAGAGTCCTCATTGGAGAATTCTGACTAGGGCCCCTCGGGAAGCTATTCTTATAAGATTTCTTATACGTGCTTGATTTATGGAGTTTTGACAGCTCTATGCTGTATATGAGGTTTCTGTAGCAACGAGGCAGCCTACCTGTGGTTACCAAAACCACGGGGGGGGGGGAGCACCTCTATGTGATTCTATTCATATATTCCACGGATGGGTCAGCTAAGGGTCAACCAGGAAGGCTGAGGAGGCCATTTGGAGCTCACTGCTGCTGACAATGGAGTCAATGCCCAGGTACAACCTGGGCAGAACGTTCCTAGAACACAACAAGTGGAAGGCAGAAAGGGACATCTACTTCTTATTGTATTTACTTAACAGAGAGAGAGAAAGGAAGAGAGAGAGAGGGAGAGAGACAAGGATGTGATAGAGTAGCATTGATCAGTTGCCTCCCACAGGTGCACAGATCAGGGATTGGACCTACAACATAGGTATGTGCCCTGACTGGGAATGGAACCCACAAACTTTTGGTGTATGAGATGATGCTCCAACCAACTGAGCTACCTGGTCAGGGAGATGACTGCACTTTTGTGCCTAGAATAGAGCTTAGCAAAGAATACACAGTTATTAAGTATTGGCTGAACAATATAATGCTTAAAATCACTGATGGTTAATTGTGCTAAACGCAGCCAGCTGGTGTGGCTCAGTGGTTGAGCATCAACCCATAAACAGGAGGTCACCAGATCAATTCCCTATCAGGGTACATGCCTGGGTTGTGGGCTCAATCCCCAGTAAGGGGTGTGCAGGAGGCAGACAATGGATGTTTTTCTCTCATTGATATTTCTGTCTCTCCCTCTCCCTTCATGTGTCTCTCTAAAATCAATAGAAACATATATTTTTTTTAAAATTGTGCTTAAAGCCACTAAAAGAGTCAAAACATTAGAAAATAAAGACAGTGAGCATGAAAAATGTTTCTCAGTAGTTTTGCTATAATATGAAACAAAAAGTAGCAGTAGCTAAAAAGGAAGGGTTAAACTTTGCATTAAGGAATTAATATTTAGTATGTCTTCAGAAATGTTCACATAAGAGGAAACCTGATGATGGAGTAGAAGAGCTAATTACAGGGCACCATTTTATAGACTAGAAAGATGGGGTCCCATTGTAGCTCATTCATAATGAAACTGGGATAAAGGCAGGGTTTGTAGGAAAGATGCAGGTAGACTGATACACTTGAGATGAGAAATTAGGTTGTTATATTACCGCTTCTGTTTTCTTGGTGAAATGGAAGCATGGTCATCAGTAAAATTATGAGAAAGAAGCTGTAAGATTGTTGGACATCTGATGACAAAGGAGTTGATGTGACAGTGATAAAGACAGAGAAACTGAATAGACTAGGAATATATAACCATTACTCAGAAACACTTTTGAAGTGCATGGCCCAGGAGTAGAGAGCCAATAAAAGACTGAGATATAGTCAAGATTGTAGAATGATTTCTGTCTCCTGCCTTTTATGGCCACATCAACAGGGCTCTATTATAATAGCAATGGGCTATAGCCTAAAGAAATGCAAACCTCCGGCTCTGTTTAAGGAGTTCTTAAGGAAACACAAGAACAATAGAGGATAAATAAAGATATTTCACAAAATACCTGAGAATTCACACTCAAAATTGTCAAGATCATCTAAGAAACTGCCACAGTTAAGACAAGCCTAAGGTCATACAATAGCTAATGTAATGTAACAAGGACAAAATATTCTACTCAAGTCACAGTGAAGTATGAATATAGAATGGATGACTTGGAATCTCTAATCCTGTTGCTTATTTTACTAGGGAAAAGTAGGTTACAGTTGTTCGTGTGGAAAAAGACATGCAGGTTATGGCTATTACAAAAGCTTTATTAACTCAAAAGAATGATACAATGGCACAGTACACTTAGGTACAATATCATAAGTGCTTAAATTGCCAGCCTTCATTATTTACACATGCTTGTAGTCTATTTGTCATAGTCCAACACACTTTGGCACAGAGTTCTTTATAAACTTTGTGTTTCACATAATCACAACTGTAAAAACCTTTGGCTCAGTCATAGATAATTAATATATGCACATATTTTTCATATTAAGTCATTAAACATTTGTTTTCATGCATTTCAATTGATATGACAAATTTTAAAAGCTATTAACCAATTAACATTTGGATTTGTAAATGTAAAAATTACACAATCTTGGAAAATGGAATAGCGTTTACTCAATTAGGCAACAGGGTTAGAGATTCTATATCAATATTTTACTTATGACTTGAGTAGAATATATTGTCCTTGTTATAATCTTTGCCCTGAAATAACTATAATTCAAATGTGCTTATGGATTCTCATATATCTTCAGCATAATACAGGTGCTTGTACATTATTTACCCAGGATTTGGATGAGGTCCCAGTCTCAAATATTTCAGGATTGTTACTGGTCACTAAAAGGTTCCTTAAGATATGTAACTCTTTTGTGGAAAATGCTTATATTAAAATTCCCATTTAAATTTTTCAAACTTTTTTCTCCTATTCTACCATACAAAATGGCAAAACTGGCAAAGATTTTCTCTGGAAATACTCTGGAAGACAGTATGCAAACAATACATTATATCTCCCACTACTTTTACTTAAACTGTACTTGTTTCCCAGCTTTGTGATTATGCATGAGATTTCAAAGCCTGCTCATCTCCATTTTCTGATGGAGATAAAATTTATTTAAAATCCTCTTAATAAACTGTCTTATATTTAAATCTTATTTTCCACTATTTTTGCATATCTATATTTCTTCCCAAATTAACTAGCAGCTAATCCATACACACAACAAACATATTCATGCTTTGAAGATTTTTTCCATGCAATATCTTTTACCTTGTAAATCTAGATTCTCAAATTCTGTTCCATCTCATATTCAAATTTTCTCCATGCTA
The DNA here is from genome assembly GCF_054644295.1 of Miniopterus natalensis. Lineage (NCBI taxonomy): Eukaryota > Metazoa > Chordata > Mammalia > Chiroptera > Miniopteridae > Miniopterus > Miniopterus natalensis. Next base: position 24,308,469 of record NC_142090.1, on the reverse strand, counting down.
TCAGACTCATATCAAATATATCATTTCATAAAGCATCCTGATATATAAAGGAAGCAATCATTCAGTCCTTTTATTTATCAAAGAACTTTATAATTTTGTACCACATTTGTGACCCACTCTGAATTTTTATTATAACCTTTGTGTTTACATTACCCATCATATACTATAATATTCATCTGAGTAGTTTCCCAAACTGCATAATATATTATACTGCATGTAATAGTCACACAGAATGAGTAAGAATAAAGTATTTATAGATATTTAGGCTAGATGGCTTGTGTAATTCTTGATAAAAATATATCTACTATTAAGTCATAAAATTAACTCTAATATATGGAGAATTATGGCATATGAGTTGTTAATTGAACCCTTTATTTGTAGGGTAGAGGGGAGTCATGCATATAATTATCTTCATGTATATGCCATGCATATAATTATCTTCATGTATAAAAAAGGCACAAAAATACTTTTAAAATTCTTAGTCCTGGTAATTAAAAAATATATATTTCATATATTGCATATATAACATTATATATGTAATATATAATTTATATATTTTATATTATACATTGTATATAATAAAGTATATATAATTTAATTATATATAAAATACATATGTTTAAAATATACATATTAGGCACCTCTGTCCTTGTACTAAAGAAATTTAGTCCAACACTCTTTGCCACCTTCACAAATAACAGTTGGTAGAACTGGATTATTGTCTGCCTATAGCCAAGAGTAATAAGTTTTTGGTAGATTTTTTTTATCACAATATTTCAGCTGAACAACAAAACAAAACAACAAAACCTCCTTCTCCTAAAAAACCCACTCCAAGAAACAAAATGAAGGGGCAAAAAAGGAATAAACATGTCCATGATTCAATTATGTTTGATTGAAATAAAACTGATGGTTTTCTTTGGATGAGCGTTAGTAAGTAATTTTTATTTACACCATTTTTTACTAATATGCTAAAGGGAAATATTTCCACCACATTTACGCAAACACTTTTCTCCTTTCCACAAACAGCAGACTTCTCTTTCCTACTGCTTAATCTCTGGAGTGTTTCACATTTTTATTTTGATGTTTAGCAACCAAACTTTACTACATTCAGCATTCCAGTAGAATAAGCACATGGTTAAGGACAGTGGACAGTGAATATGCAAGATTTTTTGTTTATAATACTCTTTGTCACAAAATTCTTCATTTTGGCCACAGCAGTGCATTGGAATGTGGTCTCAGAAAAAAACTTTCTAATACCCACTGTATTTCATCTTCTAGGTTAGTTTCTCATAACTCAGTGTCTATTAAATCTAACACAGCATACTTATGAATTTACTCATCCATAATAATATTCCTTCTCTAAAAATTTTGTAAACATATTTCAATAACACTTTCTCAGTTCTAGGTATTATGAGCATTTTTTAAAAAGCAGACAAATGTTATAGCACTAAATCACCTCCCTGTGATCTGATAAGTGGTTTTTAGGTTTGAGTTAAATTCATTCTTACTGGGATTTGTTTTATAGGCCATAAGATCTAGTTCTTAGAAGAAATACAGAATAGCCAGTAGCTATCAGGGGCATGGATTTTCTGTCCAGGCCTCAAGCTATATCCACCATTAGTCAATGTCAAGTAAAATGCTGTAGCATAAGTTAGAGAAAAAAAGAAAATTTAGTGCTTTATTACTGGACAAATACATGATAGAGTTCTTTAAATATCTTATTTACTGATTGCTCTTACCCACTGATACCTAAAATGAGTATTCCTACTGTAGTTTGAACTTCTAGGCATTCTCTCAAAATTTTCCTCTAAAAAGTACATTGATTCTGGTTGCATATGGCATCAAAACTTATATATTCAGTGGTTTATTTCTTTAAAAGACTGAATAAAATGAAAACAACATGTGCTAACATATCAACATCTTAAATATTTTAATCTCAATTCTCAGTACTATTTTAATTCTAACAATTCCTGCAATGCTTTAACCAAAGAGATAATTAACAGTGGGAATTTCAAATTATGTAATGGTGATCCTTTCTGGGTGATATATACTCTCAAATCATCCCTTATAGTTAACAATTTCTAAAGTTCTTTTGGTGTCAAGCATAAATAAATAATAGCTACTAGGTGAGGTAGAGTTGGGGGTGAGATATATAAGAAAGATTACTTATCTAGATTCAATTCCTGGCTCTGCTTATGACTAGATATATAATAATATTGATCAATTTGGTTGAACTTTCTGGATATCAAATGATCAAGAACCCTTCTTTCTCTTTAAGTATGAACAAGGCAGTTCTTTTCCTCCACCAGTAATCTTCTTTTCCTCTGGATTGTTTTTGGAATTTTAATTAATTAAGCCGTCCTGATCATTTGGTCTGGCCCTGCTAGGGCAACAAAAGGTGGGACCCTAAATTCAATAAACCTAGGAGCTTTTTTTGTAGCTACTTTTTAAGTTGATATTTTTGTATGGCCCGCTAATGGTGTTATAAATATCAAAATGGCCCTTGACAGAAAAAAGGTTCTCCAACCCTGCTTCAAGCCAAAGTGAAACTCACATGATGTTTTTTGTGAACTATCTTTCAACCTCTCCTCCACTCTGTTTAATGACTTCCTTTTCAAAGGTCCTTCCATATTTTGCTTGCTGCTTTATAGATGTCTTTTCACATTAATACATATAATATTCATAGCAAATAAATAAATTCATGCATCCAATTAAATTTGATTCCTAAAGATTAACCATTTGGTGCATATTTTTTATTAAAGATTATGGCAACTAATCTTTTGTAAAGTTCATTGTTGAACTGGTAAATCCATAAATTGATGGTTAATAGTATAAATTGAAATTTTTTTGAAAATAAATTTAGTAAAATGTTTCTCAATCATGGAAATGGCCATATAATTTAACTTCAATTTCTCCTTAATAATTTATTCAAAGTAAATAATGTAATGAACAAAAGATATATATCTTTTGAGATATATATATATATATATATATATATATATATATACAAGAAGACACATAGCTTGAGGGTATTCATTGCCATATCATCAATAATACATAACATAAAAATCATAAATGTACAAATTTTAATATTAGCTCATTAAATTGAAGACATGATATACCCATTTGATCTAAATTTTATTATGGTTATTATTACTTTCAAAGTTATGAGAATTAGTAACAACAAAATGTTAAGTAAAAAAAATTCAAAATTATGCTTTGTTTCTAATGTTTGTATAAAATTGTATCAAGTTAGCATGATGTGATTATAAATATTTTTATTACATTTTGTTTTAATGTACTTTAATTTAGATAAATATTAAAGCCACATATGCAAAAATTAAAATGAGAAATAAAAATATGCCTGACACATGCATCTGCCCTGTAAGCTCAGGGTAACCTTCTTTATGATTCCATAGTAATATAGTTAAGGGCATTAATGAGTTTAGAATTAACATATATTTTATTTAAAAATTATTTTTATTGAATTTTTAGAGAGGAAAGGAGAGAGAGAAACATTGATATGATAGCAAAACATCTATTGGGTGCCTCCTCTATGCCCCCTACCAGAGATCAAACCCAAAACCCAGGCATGTGCCCTGACCGGGAATCAAACTGGCAACATTTCGGTGCACAGGATGACATCCTACCAACTGAGCCACACTGGCCAAGGTGACAATTAACATATATTTTCTTAAGTTAAAATACTGATTACAGAATATGATGCAGCCCATCAAGGTTAATTTCTCTTCAGTGACAGAGATGACTTGATACTCTCTGCAAAATTATTATGCAAGTTAGTATTACCATGGATGCACAAGCTTAATTAATGACAGGTATCCTGATATCATAGATATTTTTAGAGCATTTATTAGTTACTTGTTTTCAGATTTTGCTAAAATCATTGACATTTTCTACTTGCATATAGGCCAAGATCCATTTAAATTTTTTTTATTTTATGAAGTTTTGTGTGGGTCTATGTTTTATTTGCATGAACAGAGGACTACTTAAAAGACAATTTCAAAATCAGATTTAAGATACTATCTAAAACACAACAGCACCCTATAAAGACCACACTAAAGAATAAGCAAGGGTTATTTTTATGTCATGGAGAGTAGTTACAGCTTCTTTGATTTCTCAAAACATTAGTATATGGGATTGTGAATATACGTAAGAAAATTATCCTACTTTAAATTCCAGAAGTTGCTATGTCTTTTCTTCCTATATTACAGAGAAACTAGCAAGTTAATAATTTACCTACAAACATTTCTAAATAAGTCACAATTTAAACTGAATAAAATTACCTCAATTTTCTAAATTGAAAAAGGAAGGAAAAATACACAGGTATAATTTCATTATATAGAGATAGATATAGAAATAGAGGTGACATAGCTGGATATGGATACGTTTTGGCTGCTTTAACAAAATACTATAGCATAGGCTAGGCAGCTTAAGTAACAGGAATGTATTTTTCCACAGTTCTAAAAGCTAGAAGTTCAATATAAAGGTGCTGTCAGTGTTTGTTTCTGGTGAGACCACTCTTCCTGGCCTGTGGGTGCCCTCCTTCTTGCTGTGTCTTTACTTGACCTTTTCTCTGTTCCTGGGGGTGGAGGAAGGGAGAGGGAGAGGGTTAGAGAGAGGAAGAGAAAGACAGATATATCAGGTGTCTCTTCCTTTTCTTGTAAAGACACCAGCCCTTTTAGATTAAGATCTCACCTTTATAACCTCACTTAACCTATTTTATCTCCTTATAGACCGTACCTCCAAATCATTTGTGTGTGTGTGTGAGAGAGTTTTATTGCTCTGTTTCTGGGGAAAAAGAAGGCAGGGAGGCAATACAGAATACAAATTTTGTTTATTTATTTATTTATTTATTTATTTATTTATTTATTTATTTATTTATTTATTTATTTAGATTCCAGAGAGAGGAAGGGAGAGGGAGAGAGAGAGATAGAAACATCAATGATGAGAGAGTTATTGATCAGCTGCAGCCCGCAACCCGGGCATGTGCCCTTACAGGGAATCGAACATTGACCTCCTGGATCCTAGGTTGAAGCTCAACCACTGAGCCATGCCCGGTTGGGCCAGAATACAAATTTTAGAAATATCCAAGAAAAGTGTGACCACACCACATATTCTTTCAATCAATGTCCCATTGTGAGCATCGCCAATCTCCTATCAAGTCCTCATTTCTCCGTCACTAGTTGGGATAAGAAGGCAGTCAGAATCAGCAAGGATGGAACATGTCATCATCTGATTTAAACCTCACCCCAATTTTATGGTAAATTTTATTGCTATATTCTGGAAATACACTAGAGAACAGTAGTTTTCCTAATTGACAAGCTTTTCTCATTCTACCATGAAGAATAATATCCTGACATATGAGTTAAGGAATTAGAGTTGAAAACCTGTATGTATTAATTGTCTGGAAATGTTTCTATAATTTTTAATATTAAAAGCAGGTTTTTTAATTGATAACTGTTAATTTGATGAAAAGAGGATTATTGTATTTTTTGAAAAGTGAACAATCATTAATGAAACTTAAACCTATTCCTCAAAAAGGAAAGAAGTGCCCTGGTCAGGTGGGTCAGCTGGTTGGAGTGGTGACCTGTACACCAAAAGGCTGCCAGGCTTGATTTCCCATCAGGGCACGTACCTGGGTTTTGAATTCACTTCCCAGTTGAGGCACTTGCATGAGGCAACCAATTGATGTTTCTCTCCCACATGGATGTTTTTACTCTCTCACATTCTCTCTCTCTCTCTTTCTCTCTAAAATCAATAAATACATATCCTCAGGTGAGGATTAAAAAAAAGTGAAATAAGGAATATATACTGGTATCTATTAGTTGTTAAAATAATTTCTAATTATCACTGAAATCAATCTATTCTCTCATTGTGATTAGTTTTAAATAATGAATTCAGTATCAACTTATGCAATGATTATTTAAAAATATGGCAATCAATTCATCCCCTATCAAACTACATGCTGTTATCTTAAAACCTCAAGTGGCTTTTTTTCCAATATGAAATACACTATGCTATGAGAGCAGTGACTGGCAAGGCATTTATTTAGGCCGAATTGCTTTTTCACTTTGAGTGGTTAACTGATATCTTGTCCATATTTAAAAATTAACAGTTAAAGTGTAAGTCCTATGACACATAAAAATGTACGTGATGTCAGAGGAATACCAGGAAAAACATTTTCTATTTATGCTAACACACATTTTGTTATTTTTTATTGAGTTTATCATATATTCCATTTATTCTCATTTTATATTCCTTACATTCTGTGTTGTTTGAAAGCAGATAGGATGTTTAATTTATCATTTTGTTCCTACTCCAGAGATAGGTATGCCATAGGTACTTATTTTTTGGTTGGAAAATGAACAGAAACAAAGTCTAAAATTTTACTAGGATCTTTTTTCCCCTCTTACACTTACAGAGTGTACATATAGAGTACTTTAGAAATCATTTTGTCTATTTTAAATTCATAAAATACATTTATATTAAATTCAAACTATATGAAGAACTTGGAAATTTGAGTATTTATCCACTTTTCCATTCATGCTTCATTGTGAAGATTAGTGTCATTTTAGATTCATCAGACCTATTTTTAATTACTTCTGTGGTACATCCTAAATGCTTTAGTTTTTAAGTGATTTATGCTAAAAAAAATCAATAAATACAACAGTACTTATTAGAACCAGGCCAAGGAGAACAATGTAAAATAGAAAGCAAGCTCACCAACAAAGATTTCACTTCTACCACCTTCCCCATGCAACAAAACTTTTCTACCTCTCATAGCTCCTCCATCGGATCCCATGCTAGAGGGGGGTCTGAAAGAGAGCTGCATGTTGCTGACTTAAACAAATAATGTCTGACTCCCAGATTTTCCTGCAGTAATCATATTATTTACCTACTCCTCTTTTCCTGACTGATAATTCAGTTTCTATGTACCTCTCTTGACTGCCTTACCTGCAAAATACTTCAGTCTTTTTCTATTTAGCTGTGTCCATCATCATCAATTTAAAAATATAGCAATTGAGGAGAGATGTGCATAATATAATCTATATGATTATGCATCCAACATATCATGAGAGTAAATTATTGAGACCACTCTTTTATTTTCTTGTGGTTGAAAGTAATACCATTATTATATTTATCTTTGTGAAACTTGTGTGGATTTTCAATTTTCCACACCAGAGTTTTATATAAAATTTTCTAATCATAAGATATTAAGCCACAAGGACCTTTAGATTTTCATCCTTTGAACTGTTTTTGTATAATTTATCTTTCATGAAACTGGGGAAGATAAAAGTAGAACTGTATTGATTAAAATGAGGTAGGCAGGGATCCTGGACACTTAATTTTGCATCACAATTTTGGCTTTCCTTCACCCTCCAGTGGTCACTATCTTGCCCAGTTTGAATAAAATGTATATCTTCTCTGGATATTTAACATTTGAAGAAAACTGAGGCCCAGTGAGATGCAAATGAGTAACAGAACTGGGACTGAAATTAGGTCTCTGAGGCATATTACTAGATATATATGTCTAATGTACCGTCTCTGAATGCTCATGTAAACAGGTATTAATTTTAAGTCAATGCAATTGGTCTGAGTCTCCATATTAGTATCATTCTTCTTTGTTCTCTCAAGCAAGAACATTGCTACAGTACCAGAAAGAGATATCATTTGATGTCCAATTTTAATTATCTGATAAGATACTCTAAGAATATTGTACATCAATAAAGCATCAGACATGGGCCTGACAAGAATACATTAACTTACAACTATTCAGTACTCCTGACTTAAAAAACAAAACAAAACCTTTATATTATTTACTTTTCCTTTTATTTTAAAGTTTAAAAGAAGAATTTTTAATCATACATTTTTTAAGTAGCAACATTTAGACTCAAACTCAGAAATGAATACAATCAATCTCAATGCACTTCCCAGTATACTACATTATATAGAAGTCATTTTCTTTTACTTTATATGCACAAATATGCACTCATACACAGAACAGTGGAATCTCCTAGAGACTTTTCCTCTACTCCATTAAGCTCAAGGTTATAAAGTGTCACATATGCACAATTAACAAGTTCTAGGTATCTACTGCACAACACTGTGCCTACAGCTAAGAGTACTGTATTGTACACTTAAAATTTTTTTAAGAAATTTGTTCATCTCATGTTGAGTTCTTACCACATAAAAATATAAATCAGGAAAAATAAAGACTAGCAATTACTTTTCTTAATTTACTTTACCCTCTGCAGAATACAAACTATGAATAAAGATTGTGTTTTAATCAAAAACATAATAAACTTTCATCAGTTTTATGGGCTATGTCCCATTTTAAGTAATAACCCTGTATTGGTACTAATATCTGAGGCATTTTTAAATGTGTGGGTTTTTTAAAATATATATTTATTGATTTCAGAGAGAGGAAAGAAGAGGGAGAGGGAGGGATAGAAACATCAATGATGAGAAAGTCATTGATCGAGCCCACAACCCCAGGATGTGCCCTGACTGGGAATCGAACCCCGATCTCCTGGATCCTAGGCCGATGCTCAACCACTGAGCCACACCTGGCAGGGCTAAATGTGTTTTCTTTAAGTTTACTTTTACTTTTACTCAATTAAGTGAACACAAGCTTGTCAGGAAAAAAAATAGCTGACTAAACCATTTATGTTGACTTTATAATAATCATTTATTCTTAATTTTGGTAATTTAAACAATTTTTATGAAATCAGATGTGTAGTTTCTTTTTATACATCTGTCATCCCCATGTAATTTCAATAACCAAAAATATAAATACTATAGAAACAGAAAAATGTTAGTTTTGTTGTTGTTGTTATAGCATTTAATAAAGTCTTGCTTAAAATGTCATTAATTTGGTGTAATTTTTAGAGGTAATCTCCCCTGTGGCTGACAAAATTGGGAAGACATACAGTGACAGTAGCAATTACATGGATGAACTTATTAGGAAGAAAAATTGGCATAGACAGTTTGAAGAATGAAATCTATTTGATTTGTGATGTGTAACCTGGTCTACCATTTGTCTGAATTCATTTTCATTTAAAAGGAGTAAGTGAATATTATTTAGTCTAAGTAAATAGCTGCAAACAATAAGAAAAATTAAAGTTTTTACTTAAATTATAACAAAGGGTTGGAGGAAAGATAATATGACTTAGAAGCTGTTTACTCTTCAAGTAGGTTGGAGATAAAGTAATTGGTATGTATGGTCATGCTTTAGGTTAAACTAAATGTGCACAGGGCAGCTTTACTCAGAGAAGCATAACATGGTTTCAAGAATTCTGGAAAGGTCTGATGGCCTCAATATTGTCTCTCCGATATCTGACCCATGGCATTCACATTTCAAGTACTTTGCAAAATGCAAATGCCCTTCAGATAGCCCTCCAGGCCATGATCAGTCAGGTAATATTTAGTATGTGTGAAAAGATATTACAATAGACTTTAACGAGTAGGAAGAAGAAAATTAAATTTCAAAGTGGGATTAGGGAACATTGACTACAATAAAAAAAACTACATTTTCTAAATTCTGCCTAAAATTGACACTGGTCAGTGTATTAGAACACCTTTCTCTTAACTTAATAAATTTATGTTTAATCTAACTATCCATTATAAAAAAAATATACACACATATATTATATATGGATCACATATATTCCTTATATCTTATATATATTATAATGTATCTATATTATATGTCTTATAATATATATGTGATCCACACCAATAATATCTCTTATAATATATATCTTATAATATATATGTCTATATATATCTTATATGTGTCTTATATATATTATAATATATATGTCTTATAATGTATATATATTACCCATACCAATACAAGCTGTAAGATGTAATCATTTAACACACATACACACACACACACACATGTGCTTAGATTTTCCATGTTAATATCACACTTGAGTTTTCTTAACCAACTCATCTATTCATCTGCTGTTTTTAAAAGTACCTCTGACTTCTTTTCCTTGAACTAATATGATTTGTAATTAGAATTCATATAATTATGTGGTTTTATTTCTACAAAAACTCAAGTCTCTTGCCAAATTCATTTTCCATTTTGATTCAAAATTGAAACATGGTCTTTTTTCTGTGAATTTTTACTTTTTTATTAATTTATTGGTGTAACGTTGGTTAATAAGATTATATAGGTTTCAAATGTACATTACTATGGTAAATGGTCTATATATTGCATTATGTACCCACTGCCCAAAGTCATACCATCTTCCTTCACCATATATTTAGCCCCTCATCCCCTTTCCCTTTAGTAACTGCCATACCATTGTTTGTGCCTATGATTTTTTGTTTTGGTGGTTTGTTGATTTGTTGCTTTCAGTATTATATCCCATATATGAGTGAAATCATATGGTTCTTAACTTCTGTCTCACTTATTTTGCTTAACATTGATATTCTCAAAGTCCATCCATGTTGTCATAACTGGCAGTATTTCATCTTTTCAATGGCTGAGTAGTATTCCATTGTATATTTATATATCACATCATCTTTATTCAATCATTTATTGCAGGTTGTTTCCATGTCTTGGCCACCATGAATAATGCTGCAATGAATATAGGGGTGCATACTTTCAACAATAAAGATAAAATTTTAAAAATTCTAATAGATACCTAGAAGAGGGGTTGTGGATCACATGGTAGCTCTATTGCTAAATTTTTGAGGAACCTACATACTCTTTTGCATAGTGGCTGTACCAATTTACATTCCCACCAACACAGAATGAGGGTTCCTTTTTCTCCACAACCTCTTCAACACTTCTTCTTATTTGTCTTCCTGATACTAGCCATTCTAAAATGTGTGAGGTAATATCTCACTGTAGTTTTGATTTACATTTCTCTAATAGCTACTGAAGTTGAGCATGTTTTCATATATCTGTTGACTATTTGTATTTTGTTTGTTTGTTTATTTTTGGAAACATATCTGTTTAGGTCCTCTGGTCATTTTTAAATTGGATTGTTTGTTTGGTGTTGAGTAGTATGAGTTTATATAATTTAGATATTAGCCCCTTGTAGAAGCTATTGTTTGCAAAAATCTTCACTAAAAGCAAGGTCCATAAGTTTACTACTTATGTTTTCTTCTATATAATTTATTGTTTCAGGTTTTATGTCTTTGATCAAATTTGAGTTAATTTTTGTACATAGGGGAAACAGCTGTCTGGTTTCGTTCTTTTGCATGTGGCTTTCCAGTTTACCCAGCACCATTTATTAAAATGAACATATTACCCAAAGCAATACACAAATTTATTATAATCCCAGTCAAAATTCCAATGACATTTTTTAAAAGAAATAGAATAAAAAATTATTATATTTGTATAGAACCACAAAAGACCACAAACAGTCAAAGCAACCCTGAGGGGGAAAAAAAGAAGTCAAAGTTATCATGCTCCTTGACTTCAAGTTATACTACAAAGTGAGGATAATTAAAACAGGGGACATCTGTAATACTTTCAACAATAAAGATAATTTTTTTAAGAAAAGAAAGAAAGACATTTAAGGCTGAAATAATGAAAAGTACATGGAAAACTTCTACTGTTAAACAAAACTTGTTTTTAAAAAAGGAAATGTAAACATTGTATCCAATTGTGAATTCTTTTTTTACATAATGATTATAAACAAAAATATTGAATGTTGAAAAAAACCTCAGCATGGTATTGGCAGAAATACAGACACATAGGCCAGTGGAACATAATAGAGAGCCCAGAAATAAATGCACATGTGTATGGGCAAATAATTTTCGACAAAGAAGTCAAAAACATACAATGGTCCTGAAACATGGTCTTTTGTTGCCAAAATGCTTCACCAGTAATCATTCTTTTCCCACCAAAAATGTGAGGCTAAGGTAATTAGCAAATTGCAAGAAAGTAAAAAAATATATATTATTTTCTATAGTATATTTTGTCCTTTATCTCTCAACTTTAGAGGTTTTATATACTTTCGATATTATTTTTTGTAGTATATGTCTTAAATATTTTCACCTAGTTTGTCAGTTATTATTTGACTTTACTTATGCTGGTATTGTCAGGTAAATGTTTTTGTTTGATTTATAATGAAAGAATAACTTTCTCTACTTTCCCAGAGAATAAATGACCAAGTTTCTAAAGAATATGCAATTGAACAACAAGCAAATGTAAGAATGTAATGTAAGAAATTTAAGGAAAAAGTCATTCAACTCTAAATAAAAATACATACAATCTTGTTTAAACCTTTATTTTCATTCCCTTTGGAAAATATGTCTGAATACGAAACTTGTTTTTCAGAAATAAACTTTCAAATATTTACATAGTTAAAATTAATCTGTGAGATATACATCACCTATACTCTAGATTATTTTAGGTGTTCTATTCTCTTTGTTTATTTTTGTCCATTTGATCTATTTTCTACTGAAATCTGAATAAAGTCTCCTATTATTAGTGACTTTCTTTCTACTCTTCATGAAATATCTGTAGTTTTAATCTTATGAAACTCATTGTTGTGTTTTCCTTTGACATCATTAATGCTTGTGGTCTTGAAATCTACTTAGATATTAGATCTATATCTATTTAAATATCAGATATATGGGAACCTGTAGTTCCTATTTGCCTATTTTTTGTTTTATTCTTTATATTTAGGCTTTCTGAGTTACTGTATTTTCCATGTATCTCTAATATATAACAGATATAGTTTTATTTTGTAGGACAAACTGAAAATTATTTTTCATTAATAATTTTCTTTACATTTATTGCTATTACTAATATGTTTTGACTCTATCAAAATATTTTATAATATTGCGTATTAGATATATTTTAGTGATGAGATGTATCTTTTTTTTGCTCTTTAAAAAATAATATAGGAAGGTTTGTGCTTTTGTTCTGATGAAGATTTTCATGCTTATACTTTTTTCTTTTTATTTATTTTATTTTACATTTTATTTTATTATTTTATTAATTTATTTTATTTTAATTTTATTTTTTCCATCACCATTTATCTCCCTTATGCCCTCCTCCACCTCCACTCACCCCCTTCCCACTACAGTCACTATACCATTGTCCATGTCCATGAGTTCTTTCTCTTTTCTCCCTTCTTTGCTCAAGCCCTCCACCCCTTCCAGCTGCCCCTCCACCCCTGAGCTGTCAGCCTACTTGTACTTTTTAATGCACTGCAACCCATTTTGTTATTTTCTTTTCTTTCTACAATGCAGCTATCCTTTAATATCTTCCTTTTTGTTGTACAAAATACTACCTTTCTTTCTTTTTCTCTATTTCTGTTCATTCTCTTCCAGTTTTTTAGCTGCACTATTTCTTTTTGACCCAATATATAACATTTGTACATCAATATTCCATTATCATCATTCCCACTGTTGTCTTATATATACATTCATATATTTTTAAATGCCCACTGTTAGCCTTTTTTGCTAAAATTTTCTTGATCATAATTTGGTTTCTGAAGTTTATCATATAATGGTAAAGACTACATCCCGTGGGCCAAATATGGCCGACCACTAACTTTAGGAATAAAGTTTTATTGGAAAAGTCATTCCCACTCTTTACATGTTGTCTATATCTACTCTCACACTAAAAAAGAAAAAGTTGAGGAGTTGAAGAAAAAACAATTCTGCAGAATTCTCTAACTTTTTGTAGGTTGAAAGCAATTTAATAAAACATTGATATTTGATTTAGAGCTCGTATTGACTAGATGTAAAATGGTGCACACTTTCACTGAAGGGGGTGACAATGGTTAGTATGAACATACAGGTTTCAGGTGTGGGTGTCTATGTTACAAGATCTGTATATTGCACTGTGTGCCCACCACCCAAAGTCATGACTTCTCCCTTCATCATATATTAGGACCCCTCTCACTCCTCACCCCCTTCCTTCTGGCAACCACACTCTGCTGTTTGTGTCCACAAGTTTAGTTTTATATTCCACATATGAGTAAAATCATATGGTTCTGAGCTTTTTATGACTGACTTATTTCACTTAGCATAATATTCTCAAGGTCTATCCATGTCATTGGAAATGGCAGCATTTCATCTTTTTTTAATGGCTGAGCAGTGTTTCTTTGTGATAATGTACCACATCTTTATCTTGTCCTCTGCTGCGGGACACTTTGGTGGTTTCCATGTCTTGGCCACCCTGAATAATGCTGAATAAACATAGGGGTGCATATATTTTTGCAAATACTGAGGTTATTCTTTTACTGCTCTTTTCTTTAGGGCACTCCATTTTGCCTTTTTTCGATAGTGGCCTTCAAAAATCTGGTGCTAGTCTAATTGTTGTGCTTTTATAGATTACTTTTTCTTTTCCCAAAGACCTAGAATGACTATCTTTAAAGCCAAGAGTTTCCTCAGCTGATGGCTCAGAGTTAATAGTTCTACGTGGGGGGGGTTCTATTTTTAGAATATTTTATTGAATTTAGGTTTTAAATCTTAGTTCTATTACATTATTTTGATTTTCTTCTTCACATACTTCAAATAATAAAAATGATCATTCCTTCTTTTCTAGTCTTCTATTTCCATTTATATAGATATATTATTTTATCTGGCATTTAATTCCCTGATTTTTTAAATTAAATACGCATATTAAAGTTTTGACTTCAGATAATTTCTCTTCGGTATCATAATTTATTTTTCACATATGAGGTAATTTTCTCTTTTTCTATCAGATTTTTTTCCTGAGTTCAATCAACATATTTTCTTTTAACTTCTAAATTTTGTCCATTCTGTTTTTCAGTTTTTAAAAGTGTGATTCAAGGTGACTTTCCATAATCTCAAGTGAAAGATTTATTTCCACTACTAAGATGTTTTTCTTGTGAGAAAGGGTAGGATTTGACATATCAAACTATGTTGCTTTGTTGTCTGAAATAGTTCCTATGGACTTTATTTATTTATTTTTTATTAATTTTATGATAATGGTGTGTTTTATAAGATTCTTATTTTAATAGGACTCGTTTTGTGAGTTTAGCAAAGTACAAACACTTTAGTGATATATATATACTTGGTCTGTTTGTTTTTGATGGTGAAGGAGAACCCTCAACAACCATGAAAGGGCCGTGGTTCATTTTTGTCTTGAAAGACCCTAAAGTTTCTGTTTTTCTTATTTTCCCTTGTCAAAGAAGTTATTCCTTTTATTTTGACTTTTCAAAAATCTCTCAGAGTTATGTGTTTGGAAGACAGTTCTTTAAAACACATCTTTTAATATCAGCTTTTATTAACATATTTCTCCTATTTTCACAGCAGTTTTTGGGAATATGTGGGAATATGTGCCAACTCACATAAGTTAGTTTACAACAGTTTCTAAAAATATGGACAACATAATTAAGGTGCAATGTAGTATAAGAAAGGTAGTTCCTTAAAGGATGGAACAACATTAAATACTTATATTGATTTCTCATATCATATAAATGCAAATTCTTTCCAGTTAGAAGAAGTGATTGAGTCAGTTTTACCTATTCAATAATATTAATCATGTACCATTTGCTTTCCTATGTGCTAGTTTTGATAATTCGACATGATCCTGATTTTGGCAAGCAGGTTCTTTTTAAAAATATGATCTCGCCATGTTGTTCTCTTTACAATAGTCCCGCTGTATTGTGTCCTTGGTAGCTAAGATAGTATTTCAAAATGTATGTTTTAAATTCTATGATTAATGAGAGTATTAAATGATAAGAATGCCTAACGTTGTTATTTCTTTAAAGACAATGTTGATTTAAAAATATTGGTTTACTCATATGTGGGCTATAAAACTGAAAGTAACAAATGAACAAACAAACAAACAAAACCTCATAGACACAGACAACAGTATTGTGATTACCAGAGGAAGAGGTAGTAAAGGGTAAAGGGGGCCAATATATAGTGAAGAAAGATTATGTGACTTTGGCTGGTTGGCACACAAAGCAAAATACAAATCATAAATCATAGAAATGTATGCTTAAAATCTAAACAATCTTATTAACCAATGTCACCCCAATAAACTTATATAAAATATTTGATGAGATGCTACAGTATACCATCAACAAATGAAATCCTACTGTAATAAATATAATTAGAACATTTTGTAAAATACAATTTTCAGATAAGCCACATTTAAAAGAAACCAATAACGTATGGTTAAGGACTTCATACATTTTCTCAGAAGTTGTTTCAAGTGAGTGCTACCTTTACACACATTGTAGACATTTTATAAAGGGATATAGTATTTCATAAAAACTCAGAAAGGTACATTCATAACTTTTTCAAAAGATGAAAACTTTTCTATTTATTTATTTTATTATTTTTTAAAAATATATATATCTTTATTGATTTCAGAGAGAGGAAGGAAGAGAGGGGGAGAGAGATAGAAACATCAATGATGAGAGAGTCATTGATTGGCTGCCTCCTGCACCTCCAACACCGACTGTGGACCAAGCCCACAACCCGGGCATGTGCCCTGACCAGGAATCAAACCGTGATCTCCTGGATCCTAGGCCGACACTCAACTGCTGAGCCACCGCCGGCTGGGCGCTTTTTAATTTTTTTTAAATTTATCTTTAATGTTGAAAGTATTACAAATGCCCCCTTTCCGCCCACTGATGCCCCCATCTTGTACCCCTCCCCCCCCAAGGCCTTCACCCCACTATGGTCTGTGTCCATGGGTTATGCATATGTGCACATAAATTCTTATGTTCATCTCTCCCCAACCACCCACCCATCCCTGTTGTCCCTCTGGGGTATATCAGTCTGTTCCATACTTCTATGTCTCTGGATCTATTTTTTTCATCAGTTTATTTTGTTCATCAGATTCCACATATGAGTAAGATTATGTGCCACTTGTCTTTCTCTGAATGGTTGATTTCTCTTAGGATAATGTGCTTGCGGGAAGCGAAGAAAACTCGGGACACGGAGAATGTAGAATTTAGGTGGAGATGCAGAGGGTTGAGGCTCTGGAGACGCTGCAACAACCCTCCTTACCAAGCAGCGATTTTTATTGTGAGCTACAGAAGGGCAGGTGTGAAAGATAGCGATCAGTAGAAACTATAAAATGCTCATGAACAAATGGCTTTGTTTTGTGATAATGCTTCACATTTGTTCTTAAGGCCATAACTCTCCCGGGGGCAAGCTTCCCAGATCGATAAGGATCTGTTTTCAGTTCCTGCAGAAATGTTTCCCTCATTTTCAAGGGGATTTCTGCAATTCTGGGGAAGCTTGCTACCCAACTCCTTCAGAGTTTATTTGTTGTTTGCTGGCCTTTTCCTACAGGATAATACTCTCGAGGTTCCAACATGCTGTCTCAAAGGGTAAGGGATCCTTAATTTTTAGAGATGCATAGTGTTCCATTGTGTAACTGTCCAAGAAGATGCTTAATACAATTTCAATCTTTGTGAACTTGTAGAGACTTGTTTTGTGTCCTAACATGTGGTCTATCTTTGAGAATGCCCCATGTGTACTTAAGGAGAATGCTTATTCTGTGGCTTTGTAGTGGAATGTTCTGTAAATGTCAATTAAGTCCATCTTATTTAATGTGTCATTTACAGTCATTGTTTCCTTATTGATGTTTTGCCTGGAAGACCTATCCTGTACAGTGAGTGGAGTGTTAAAGTCCCCTACTATGACTGTATTGTCAATTTCTCCTATAAAGTCCTGCAAAAGTTTTTTTGTTTTTTTCAGCCAGTGTGAGTCTTGTTGTGAGGTAGGTCTCTTGTAGACAGCACAAATTTGGCTCTGTTTCCTTATCTATTCAGCTACCTTATGTATTTTGACTGGGTCATTTAATCCATTATAATTAAGGTTATTATTAATAGGTACTTTTCTATCACCATTTTAATTCTTTATGCCTATATTTCTCATTCTCTCTATTTCAATTTATTACAACAGTCCTTTAACCATTTCTTGCAGTGATGGTTTGGTGGTGATAAATTCCTTTAGCCTTTTTTTTTTTGGTCTGGAAAGCTCTCTATTTCACCATCTATTTTGAATGATAGCATTGCTGGATAGAGTAGTCTTGGTTTCAGATCCTTGTTTTGCATTACCTTGAATGCTTCATGCCATTCCCCTCTGGTCTACAGAGTTTCTGATGAGAAATCACTTTACAGCCTTATGGGAGCTCCTTAGTAGGTAACAGCTTGCTTTTCTATTGTTGCCTTTAAGATTCTTTGTCCTGAATTTTTCACACTTTAATTATGATGTGTCTGGTAATGGGTCTCTTTGGGTTCATATTGCTTAGAACTCACTGTGCCTCCTGAACTTGTGTGACTTTTTCCTTCACCAAGTTAGGAAAGTTTTCTGCCATTATTTCTTCAAACAGGTTCTCTAACCCTTTCTTACTCTTCTGGCACTCCCATGATGTAAATATTGTTGTGTTTCATGTGGACTTACAGCTCCCTTAAACTGTTCTCCTGTTTTTTGTTTTTTTCTTTTTGGTTCTTTGATTGAGTGATTTTTTTTTTTTTTTACCCTTTCTTCCAATTTGCTGATCTGATCCTCAGCTTCCCCTAATCTGCTTTTTATTTTTTCCACTGGTTCAGGGTTTTTTTTAATTTATACTATATCATTCTTAATTTCCTTTGTAGTTTCTACATCATTTTTCATGCTGTTAAGCATCTTTATGATCTGTATGCTGAACTATATATTTGATGGATTGCTTATCTCTGTTTCATTTAGCTCTTCTTCTGGAGAATTATTTTGTTCTTTTGTTTGTGACTTGTTTTTTTGTCTCCCCATTTTGTCTGCCTATTTGGACTTGCTTCAATGTATTAGGTAGGCCTGCTAGGACTCCCAGTCTTTTTGGTGGTCTCTGGTTCAGATGTCAGATGCTGTTTGTGACTGGCCTTGAGTATACTATTTGAAGTTTTCCAGAATCCACAGATTCTGGTTTCTTCTGCTGGGGCTGGGCATGTTTGGATAGGACCAAGATATGCACCATGGTCTGCTTTTCCAAACTCTGGGGTGCAGAAGCAAATCACCCAAAGGCTCAAAGCACTCAGAGGCTGTTTTTCAGTCTCAATTATCCTCAGGCTGCAGAATCTCCACAGGATGGGGTGGTTGATTATTATCATCTCTTAAGGAGCTGCAGGTTGTAGTAACTCCACAAGGTGAGGCAAGAGGTTCACAGCAGGGTGGGGCAATTGCTTCTCTCCCAGGCAAAACTGCTTAGAAGTTAAATGTCTGCTTGAGAAAGATGTCCTCTGCTGTATGGGGAATGACTCAGCTCCAAGGTCCCCTGGGTGCACTCTGAGATGTATTGTCCTAGCCAAGCCCTTCACACTGCTCTAGTCAACTCTGCCTCCACTGGAGCCTGAGGTGAGTGGCTGCACATGAAACATTGTATATTGGCTCTTTAAGGGAGTGCTTGCATTTCTAGCTGTCTCACCCTGGCACACAGAATCCCTGATGCTTTTCACAGCCAGGTGTTATGTCAGTAACTTTCCCAGTTCTGGTGCTCTAGGTTGGGAAGCCCAACTTGGGGATTAGACCCAATAGTTCTCAGTGGAACTCCCCACAGCTGAGATATCCCTCCACACCTATAGCTGGGACCCCAGCCAGCCCTCTTGCACCTCCATACTTCCTACCAGTCTCTATTAGGTCTCTGCTTTAGGTTCTAGGTTATGAGGGTGCTCTCGCAGCTAGTCTTCAGTTGCAGTTGCTTATTCAGTGTGTTTTTTCTGTAGTTTAGTTGTAATTCCAGTTTGGTCCTGGGAGAACATCAGTGTAGCTTCCTCTCAATCTGCCACCATCTTAAGGTGGACACTTTTCACAACATATGTTTGATTTAAGTACAACATATACCACTTTTAATATAATAAATATACATTGATGTATTTGGATTTTATAGAAAATCAAGTTTGTCCATGCATTTACCCCAACAGTATCCATTAAATGAAACCTAAATTTATTAATTAACTAAATTGAACATGTGTTAAAATGATCCATAAGTTTATATGCCAAAGTGTTTTTACATCATACCCTACTATATAAGTGTCAGTGACCTCATAGTCACACATACATCAAAACAAAATTACAGGGTTCAAAATATAGTACTTTTCTAATGGTATTAAAAGATTCCACAAGGTACAAAAACTAAGTATCAGAAGGAAAGTTTCCTTATTTTTGGTAATAACTTATTTAAATTTGTTAATTGCATTTTTACACAGGTATTATTTATATATATTAAAGCAATTTTAGAATTACTATTTATATAATTACATAATCTTTTTATTCCCTGATGATCCATCTAGAGGTGTTGCTTATTAAAAAATAATTCTGTTTATTAAAGAACTGCACAAACCTGCCTTCCTACCCTCCTTAATTTACTCCACTTGTCTTCTCTTCTTCTTTTCTTTTTTCTGTCTCTATCCCCCTCACTCTCTCATATCTTTTTCACAATCATTTTTTTTCACAGATGCAATACTTCTGTCATTGGTCTACTCCACACTTTATAAGTAAATTTTATTTAAAGTTATCTTTGTGTTCCCTTTTTACTGAATATTAGAATGGAGTTCAGAATAGAGAAGAGATCTAAGAGAAAAAAAAGGATATGTCAGTATTGTTTCCTAGTAATCAAAATAAACCTTATTTAATAAGTAATTATTATAAAAATACTATATAAAGGCAAGTAATATTTAGATAAGGAGATATCTGGAGGGTTTGTATTTTTTTTTATTTTTCCCAAAACTTTAGGTATAGCATCAAAAAGCATAACCAAAAGTGGTATGAGTTAAATTAATGTTGAATTCAATGAATTTCAAATGTAGAGAAAAACATTAAATAAAAGTAGAAACACCTTTAATATTTTAACAATTCACTTGAAAATAAGATTTTCACCTAAACATAAGTTATATTGATGTCAGGAAAACTGTTAGCAATAATTGTGATAAGATGGTTATACTCTTAGTTAATGCAGTAAATCTTGAATTAGAAACAAATATTGAGACAATATACAATAGTAATATTTCCTTAACTATTGCCATTCAATAAATCAATATTTAAAAACTTAAGGAAAAGTTACAATTTTTGACCACTAAGTAAAGTTTTGTAAATTGTTATCCCAGAGCTTATGATTGGACAGGCATTTACGTGGTCCTGAGAGCACTTATGCTGTCATTATTCTCTCTTTCATACAAATACTCTTGAGTGAATGATAAGATGATATTTTGAAGAGTATATGTAAAGAGCAAAACAAAACCGCACATATGTCAACAATTTGCAAAGTATTTCTCAATTTTTTTCTCTCAATTTCCAATTGAGCTTTGATCAATAGGTATGACATTAAAACCTGAGATAAAATCAGCACACTATCTCATGATAAGGGAGAGTTGTTTGTTAGAACATTTTTGTTCTAGCATTGTATATCCAATTTTATTTCTGTCACTATGATCTATAAGTATTTTATTTTCTCAAATTACACTCTTATAACTATACCTAATAATAATGTATTTCATATTTAAAAGTTGCTAGAGAATGTATCTTAAAAGTTCTTATCACAAGAAAAATTATCACTATGTATGGTGATGGACAGTAACTAGAATTGTGGTGATCATTTTGCAATATATATATAAATATTGAATCATTATATATTACACCTGAATCTAATATAATGTTCTATATCAATTAAACCTCAATTTGCAAAAAAAAAAAAAGAAATATTTAAAAACAAAAATGAAAGATTTTTAAAAAGAGAAGTCTAATTATAGTAAAACTATTTCATTTTCCCATCAAAAACCATGGCAAATCAGATGAACTAAAAAATGAAAAGTAAAACCTAGACACTGTAAATATGTTGCTACATTACTGTACAAAATTGGCTGCAATATATAATGGAGTTTAAAATATATGTAGTACTAAAACTACATTAAAATGATGTGAACTTAAAATGGGTAAATGGATTTAAAGTGTTCCAAGTTTTTACTCCATTGTAGAACTGGTAAAATACAATGATTTTTATTGACTACAATATATAAAAATGCATATTCTATGTTTGAAGTAGTGGCTTTTAATGAGAGCCAATTTTGCCACCAAGTAGTATTTGGCAGTATATGGAAATATATTTGGAGGTCACAACTAAGTGCAATAGGAATCTGAGTAAGTAGAATCCTGTGATGCTGCTAAACAGTCTGTAAAACACAAGGGAGTCTCCACAACAGATGATTTTTCAGATTAAAATAACATCAAAACTGAAAATGTCTTCTCTAAGACAACCACTAAATTTAAAAAAAAAAAATGTATAATTAACAAATGCAGGGTAGAAAATGTAATAAAATACGTCATTAATAAAAAACATGGCAGAACAAAAGAGTAATATTAACAGGTAAGTTAAAAGAAAACAAATAGGAAGATGATAGACATAAACACAACTATATTAGTAATTAATATTTATGTAAAGTGACTAATAAAAATAAAAAGAGTAATATTTAAGGCTAGCAAACTGAAAATATATAAACACATAATACAAGGCACACTAAAAATATTAACATTGAGAAAAAATGATCACAAATGAACAAAAGAAGTCATATGATGCAAACACTGACCAAAGTATTTTTTTAGCTACACAAATTTAGACACAGCAAATTTCAAGACAGGCAACATTAATAGAAAAAATGAGTATTTCATAGTGATAAGATAATCCAGCAGGAAGACATCACAATATTAAATCTATATGTTTATAAAAAATAGCTTCAGGAGATATTAATCATAACTTGGCAGAACTAAAAGGAAAAATAAAAGAATCTAAAATAATAGTATGATATACCCTTAACAAAAACAAAAATCAGTTGTCAAGTTTATAAAAGATCTGATTAATACAATTAGTAAAAGTGATATTATTTACAAATATAGAAAATTGTATTCAATGTACAGAATTCAAAGTTGTTTCCAGTTCTGATAGATTATTTACCAATGTCAAATACTGGATAATAAGGTTTCAAAAAATATCAAAGTTGTAAATCATTCAGAAATTGCTCTTTAGCCAGAAGGAAATTAAAGAAGACATAAATAATAATAATAATAAAAAACATAAAAGAAACCTCCTATTTCATACAAAATAAACAATACGCTTTTATACAGCCCCAGGATCAAACAAAAACTTACAATGGAAATTGTTAAAAAATCTTTCAAAATGATTATTTTATACATATTAAAACTTACAGCTTTTAACTTATAGTATTGTTAATGTTCTTTTTCTTGATCTGAGCTCTTATGTGGATGTGTTAAATACATGCAAAATCAACCTGCTCTGTGTAGTTTTCTTTATATATATTATATTTGAATAAGAAGTTACTAAACTATTCAACATAGCTTCAAATGTCAAGCACTTTCTCTAGTTTATGAACATAATTTAACATCAAATCATGGAAATTAATGAAGAAAAACATGCTCTAAAACTAAACTGTTATTCTATTTAGATCATTTTCATTTACTGTAATTTTATTTGGGTGTATAGGTACCATAATACTCTTTATTTTTTGATAGTCTGTTTTTCTCACAGGTTTATGGATATCTTTTATCCCTTTTGTAAAGTTGTCTTTATTGTTGAAAGTATTACAGTTATGCCCCTCTTTTTACTTTGAAATATAAAGGATGCATATAAATGAGTAAAATGTGATTGTACTGTCACACATACAGATAGTTTCAAGAAAAAAGAAGCAAGCAAACAAGTCTGATATGAATACAAAGTGCACTATGAAAAGCCTGAGAACAGAGACTGGAGAGGGCCATATATGAATGCTTCAAACTTTGTAATAATGGAAAGAGAGTAGGCAGTCTTAAGATGACTTAAGGTTTGCACTTTAGAAATTCAACTTCATGTGTAGAGACTAGTTAGGGGACTCTTGGCCATAAAATCACTAATGATGCTAAAAAAGTTAAGTATTGTGAAAATGAGAGTCTTAAGGAAAAAAAATTAGAAAATAGAAGGGGAGAGGGAAGATGGCCTCACAATGAGAAGCAGCAGAGTGCCCCTGCTCCCAGCCACAGACTTGATTTACTCCTAAAATACTATATAGCCAGCTTTTAAAAACCAGAGAAACATACTTGAATGGACAGAGTGTGAGTAGGGAGCACTGAAGAAACATCATAGAGTCTGATAAGAGAGGGGAGTCATAAAAAGGGGATGTCCCCCTGAAGCCTGTGTTGAGCTCCAAGCCCCAAGCCTTGGAGACTGCAAAGCTCCCTCCCCTCTGGAGTGCAGGCTGGCCTTGAAAAGAGGGGATTTCACACCCAGAGCACAAGAGAGGGGAAGAAGCACCCTGCGGGGAGGGCAGAGGGACCCAGGGGAGCAGTGAGCCCACGAGGAGGGGACAGCGCCTTCCGAGTGAAACAAAACTTCTAATGGCAGACATAACCGGCATCTAATGCTTGGGCACTGACAATAGGAAAGGCTGTCCCAAAGCATGTGGCACCCGAGTAGTAAGGGACCAGAGGTTAAGACTGAGCAGCCACACACAGGGACCCTCTGTCTCCCTGTAAGGCATTGGGTGGGGCCCCAGAAAGCACTGAATCTGCGTGGAATGGAGAAGAGGGGAGAGCCCTCCCACCCTGAGCTCCTGGTGTGGAGAGGCTGGGATCTGTGACTAGCCCTTAGGGGTGCCCTGGTGGCATATGGAGCCACCCCAGCTTTACTGATATCAGTGGTGACGAGAGCTATGTGAAGCTGACTTTGGGTCTCAGCCCCCTGGGTGCCTTGGTGCACTGGTGGCAGGACCTTCTGGGGCCGGACTCTCTGTCTGTGTGCTCATTTGTGCATTTTTTATTCTGATCATGGAACTGGCTCCCACCTTCCCAGTGTGCACTGGGCAGACAACCAGTGGAAGCTGGGATTGGTGTATGAACAGTAGACTGTTTGAGAGGTGGGCCTGGTGCGACCCACCAATCAGAACTGGGAAGGGAGGGGTGGAACCCATCTGCCTCTCCTGCAGCCCTGAAGGCACCACCCCCAACAGCAAAGGGGCTGGTCCAGCACACTGAGGCCCCAGATACTCCCACAGGGCACAGTCCTGAGGGGGAAGGTTGAATAGCTGACAGGAGGACATTATAAGACTAAGACTCTCAGGGACTGTTGTTCATGAATTGGAGGAAAAACTGAAAACACCTGCTGGGGGCTGGGCAGGCAAAGAGCTCAATGGAATGTTCTTTAATAGAACCCACTGAGCCTCGGCTGCTGAAACGGCCCATACAGAATAGGACAGGCTGAAATCAGTCTGAAACTGCAGCAAGACAGTGAGTGGGGAACTAGAATCAGAGGACAGGTTAGGCACTGAAGAGCTGACTGTGGAGCAGAGACTAACTCCGTCACAGTGAATACCTGACAGCGAAACCTCTAAGTAAGGGGAGTGATACCCTGAGCTACACTAGGCATCCTGCACCCTAAAGACTCTACAGAAGACTCTGGGGTAAGACCAGGCAACTACAAAGTTGCAAAATAGCTGACAAGACGAGGTGGTCCATGGAGAGCCTCAGAGCAACCATCTACCTAAGGACACCAGAGCCAGACCTAGATGGCTCCTCACATTGGCTGATACACAACTACCTCCCAGGAGAATGGAAATCAGCACTCAAAACAGTGAGCCACAGAAAGCACAAGCTGCCCAGAACAAAACCTACATGATTGACTGTCTTTTTGTTTGTTTTTTTCTCTTTTTCCCTTAGGAAGAAGAGAAGGGGAACAAAAATCATTTGTTTTTTCTTCTTTATAAATTTTATAATTAAAATTTTTAAAAAAAATTAATTAATTGCTTTTATTTTTTTAAAGAATTTTGTTTTGCTTTGCTTGTTCTTATATTTTGTTTCTCTGTTTTATCTTGTTTCTTTGCTTTGTTCTGTTTTACCCTTGTTTCTAACGTCAAGACTTTATTGATATTCCGGGTTAATGGCTGGGACTTCATCATTATAACCAAAAAGTTCACTGCTTTTCTCTATTGTTTTCCCCAAATCTCTTATTGAAATGCCTCCCTGCCCAATCTTTCTCTCTCTCTCTCCTTTTGATCCATTGGCATAACTTTTTTTTCCTTTTTTTTTTTTTTCTTTCTTTCCTTCTTTCTTTTGTTTTCCTCCCTCCTATCTTCTTGTCTGTTTGTTACATTGTTAGTTTCTCTTATTCTCTTTAATGTATTTTTAGTTTTTCATTTTCAACTATTATCCTATTTCTATTCTCTCCCTTGTTTCTGGCCCTTCTTTCAGAATCTTTTCTCTGCCTCTATTATCCCCCAATAGCTTCTCTATTTTTTACATTTTACTTCATTATTATTATTTTCTAAATTTTAGTCACTATTAACAACAATATACTTCTCTCTCTCTAAGCATCACTTTTCTTTCTCTTTCTTTCTTTTAAGCTATTTTTCTCTCTCGAGAACTTGTATTCTCACTTCACTCTCCCAGTTCTATTTTTACTTGGGTTGTTTTCATTGTGAGTGTCAGATATTTTGTAAGATGCCCCTTTATTCCTGGAAGTTTAGTTGTATATTGTCCTACCTTGCCAACACCCGTAAAACAGCTTACATGACAAGGTTGGGGCTGAGACACACAGTTAGCCAACCTGAGAGGAGGGTCCTCCCAAGGACTGGTCAACAACACTCTAGATCCAACCACAACAGGAGAACCCAAAGAACCCACAAAAGGGATATCCACAAAAGGGACATGCCTAAAGCAAAGAGCTTAGAAGTATAAGGAAAACATACCTCTGGGTTCCATGGTCTCACAATACAAAATCCCTCCCCATAAGACTGGGAGACAACAAATGTACCTAATATATAGATATAGATACAAACACTAAGACCTACCAAAATGGAGAGACAAAGAAAAAAAACTCCAAATTAAAGAAAAGGAAAAATCACCAGTAAAAGAATTGATGAGATGGAGTTAAGCAAGTTATCAAAAAAAGAGTTCAGAGTGTTGATTATGAAGATGTTCAAGGAACTTAAGAAGACACCAGATGATAAGATCGAGGACCTTAGTGAAAACACAAAAAAAAAGATGTATAACATAAACAAAAATCAGACAGAAATAAAGAATGCTGTATCTGATATCAAGAATGCACTGGAAGGAATTAAAAGCAGGATCAATGAAGCAGGGGATAGAATAAGTGACTTAGAAGACAAGGTAGAAAAAAATCACACAATCAGAGCAGCAAAAAGAAAAATCACTTAAAAAGCATGAGGACGGTCTAAAGGAGCTTTGGGACAACATGAAGTGAAACAACATTCGCATTATAAGTGGCAGAGGGGGAGGCAAGAGAACAAGGGATAGAGAACTTGGTGTAAGAAATAATGACAGAAAACTTCCCTATGCTGGCGAATAAGAAAGCCACACAAGTTCAGGAAACACAGAGGGTTCCAAACAAGAGAAATCCAAAGAAACTCATTCCAAGACACATGATAATTAGAATGGCAAATGTCAAGGACAAAGGGAAAATATTAAGGGCTGAAAGAGAAAGACAAGCAGTGACCTACAAGGGAACCCCCAAAAGGCTGACAGCTGATTTCTCAACAGAAATTCTTCAGGCCAGAAGGG
The DNA here is from genome assembly GCF_054644295.1 of Miniopterus natalensis. NCBI lineage: Eukaryota > Metazoa > Chordata > Mammalia > Chiroptera > Miniopteridae > Miniopterus > Miniopterus natalensis. Next base: position 24,280,950 of record NC_142090.1, on the reverse strand, counting down.
AGTGGCATGAAGTTCTCAAAGTAATGAAAAGCAAGAACATGCAACCAAGATTGATTTACCTAGCAAGGCTATCATTTAAAAATTCAAGGTGAATTCAAGAATTTCCCAGACAAAAAAAGGCTAAAGGAGTTCAGTACCACCAAATCATCATTGCAAGAAATGCTAAAAGGACTGCTCTAAGAAAAAGAAAGAATACTGAGAGAAAGGTACATCAGTATAAAGGGGAAAAATGGCATTAAATAAGTTGATATCAGTAGTAACCTTAAATGTAAACAATAAATGATCCAACCAACAGAAATAGAGTAGCTGAATGGATAAGAAAACAGGACCCAAATATATACTGTCTACAACAGACCACCTGAGAACAAAAGATTCACAGAGGTTAAAAGTGAAGGGATGGAATAAAATATTCCATGCAAATGGAAAGGAAAATAAGGCTGGGGTAACAATTCTCATTTCTTCAATTCTCATAGACTTCAAAATAAAGACCATAACAAGATACAAAGATGCTGACTACATAATACTAAAGGGATCAGTTTAACAGGAGGGAATAACCCTTATAAACATATATGCACCCAATATAGGAGCATGTAAATATATAAAAAATTTCTTGGTGGACTTTAAGGGGGAGATTGACACCAACACAATCATAGTGGGGGGTTTTAGCACCCCACGGTCAGCACTGGACAGATCATCAAGACAAAAAAAAGAACAGGGAAACACAGAACTTAAATGAGTCATTAGAACTAATGGATTTAATTGACGTTTACAGCAGAATAAACATTCTTCTCAAGTGCACATGGAACATTCTCTAAAATAGACCACATGTTAGGGCACAAGGCAAGTCTCTACAAATACAAGATGATGGATATCATATCAAGAATCTTCTTGGATCAAAATGCAATGAAACTAGAAATCAACCACTATAAAAAAACTCAAAAATTTTCAAACACATGGAAGCTAATTAGCATATTATTAAACAATGAATGGGTTACCAATGAGATCAAGGAAGAAATCAAAAACTTCATGGAAAAAAACAAATATGATCACACAACAACCCCAAATCTATGGGACACAGCAAAAGCAGTCCTGAGAGGAAAATTCATAGCATTACAGGACTATCTCAAGAAACAAGAAAAGACCTAATGAACAATCTAACACAACAACTAAAAGAAATGGAATGAGAACAGCAAGAATATCCCTAAGGAAGTAGAAGGAAGAAAATAATAAAGATTAGAGCAGAAATTAATGACATAGAGACTAAAGAAACAATACAAGAAATCAATGATACCAACAACTGGTTCTTTGAAAAGATAGAAAAGATTGATGCACCTTTAGCCAGACTCATCAAGAAACAAAGAGAGAAGACCCAAATAAAATCAGAAATGAAAGAGGCAATATAACAACTGACCCAACAGAAATACAAAAGATTGTAAGAAAATACTATGAACAACTATATGCCAACAAACTGGACAACATGTGTGAAATGGACAAGTGCAACCTTCCAAAGCTGAGTCAAGAAGAGGCAGAAAACCTGAATAGGCCAATAACAATGAATGAAATTGAAACAGTAATCAAAAAACTCCCACTAAACAAAAGTCCTGGACCAGGTGGATTTACAGGTGAGTTTTACCAAACATTCAAAGAATTAACACCTATTCTATTCGAACTATTCCAGAAAATTCAAGAGGAGGGAAAACTCCCAGACTCTTTTTATGAGGCTAGCATCATCCTAATCCCAAAACCAGATAAAGACACTATAAAGAAAGAAAATTACAGGCCAATATCCCTGATGAACATAGATGCTAAAATCCTCAGTAAAATACTAGCAAACTGGATCCAGCAATACATTAAAAAGATCATACATAACAACCAAGTGGGATTTATTCCGGGGATTCAAGGCTGGTATTGCATCCACAAATCAATAAAAGTGATATATCACATAAACAAAATGAAGTGCAAAAATCATATGATCATATCAACAGACACAGAAAAAGCATTTGACAAAATCCAGCACCCATTTCTGATAAAGACTCTCAGCAAAGTGGGAATAGAGGAACCATACCTCAACATAATAAGGCCATATATGACAAACCTACAGCCAACATCATACTAAATGGTGAAAAACTAAAACCATTTCCCTTAAAAACAGGAACAAGACAAGGATGTCCACTTTTACCACTCTTATTCAACATAGTACTGGAAGTCCTTGCCACAGCCATCAATAGGAAGAAAATATAAAATGTATCCAAATAGGAAAGGAGGAAGTAATACTGTCATTATCTGCGGAAGACATGATATTGTACATAAAAAACCCTAAAGACTCTAACAAAGTACTACTAGACTTAATAAACAAATTTGGCAAGGTAGCTGGATACAAAATCAACATCCAGAAATCAATGGCATTCTTATATATCAACAATAAACTTTCAGAGAGAGAAACTAAAAAAGCAATGCTATTTACCATTGCAACAAAAAAAATGAGATACCTAAGTATAAACCTAACCAAGGATGTAAAAGACCTTTACTTGGGAAACTGAAAAAAGAAAAAGAGGAAGAATTAAAAATGTGAAAGAATATACTATGCTCATGGATTGGAAGAAATAATATCATTAAAATGTCCATACTACCCAAAGCAATTTATAAATTCAATGCAATTCATATTTAAATACCAACAGCATATTTCACAGATCTAGAATAAACATTTCAAAAATTTATATGGAACCAAAAAAGATCCAGAATAGCTGCAACCGTCTTGAGAAAAATGAACAGAGTGGGTGTGATCACTTTGCTGGACATCAATCTGTACTACTAAGCCACTGTAGTCAAAATGGCTTGGATTCCCAGCCAGACATGGCTCAGCGGTTGAGCGTCAACCCAGGATCCAGGAGATCGGGGTTTGATTTCAGATCAGGGCACATGTCTGGGTTGCAGGATAGACCCCCAGTCAGGGGCATGAAGGAGGCAGCCGATCAATGAGTCTCTCATCATTGATGTTTCTTCTCTCTCTCCCTCTCCTTTCCTCTCTATGAAATCAATAAAGATATATTTAAAAAAACACACACAAAAAAACAAAAATGGCCTGGTATTGGTACAACAACAGACATATAGATCAAAGGAACAGAACAGAGTCCCCAGAAATAGACCCGCACCATTATGGTCAGTTAATATTTGACAAAGGAGGCAAGAGCATACAATGGAGTAAAGACAGTCTCTTCAATAAGTTGTGTTGGGAAAATTGGACAGCTACATGCAAAAAAATAAAACTAGATCACCAACTTTAACCATACACAAAAATAAACTCAACATGTATAAAAGACTTTAACGTAAGTCATGGAACCATAAATATCCTGGAAGAAAACATAGGCAGTAAAGTCACAGACATCCCACATAGTGGAATTTTCATTGATACGTCTTCTAGGGCAAGAGAAACAAAAGGAAAAATGAACAAATTGGACTACAAGAAACTGAAAAGCTTTTGCACAGGAAAAAAAAACAGCCTCAAAATACAAAGGAATCCCACGGTTGGGGAAAACATATTTGCCAAGGATGTATCTGATAAAGGCCTAATTTCCAAAGTGTACAAAGAACTCATACTACTCAGCAAGAGGAAGACAAACAACCCAATTAAGAAATGGGAAAAGACCTGAAAAGTCACTTCTCCAAAGAGGACATACAAATGGCCAAGAGACATATGAGAAAATGCTCAGTGTAACTAATCATCAGAGAGATGCAACTTAAAAACACAATGAGGTATCACTTCACACCTGTAAGAATGGCTACCATCAACAAATCAACAAATGACTTGTGCTAGTGAGGATGTGGAGAATGGGGAACCCTAGTACAGTGTTGATGTGAATGCAGACTGGTGCAGCCACTATGGAAAACTGTATGGAGATTCCTCAAAAAATTAGAAATGGAGCTGCCTTTTGACCCAGTGATCCTGCTTCTAGGAATATATACTAAGAATCCTGAAACACTAATCAGAAAAAATATATGCACACCTATGTTCATAGCAGCGCAATTTACAATAGCTAATATCTAGAAACAGCCCAAGTGCCCATCAGTAGATGAGTGGATAAAAAAGGTGTGGGAAATATACAACATGGAATACTATGCAGCTGTAAAGAAGAAGGATCTTGTACCCTTTGGGACAGTATTGATGGACCTGGAGAATATTATGCCAAGTGAAATAAGCCAGGCAGAGAAAAACAAACATCACATGATCTTACTTATATGTGAAATCTAAAGAACTTAATAAACTGATGAACAGAATAGATTCAATGACATGGAAGCATAGATCATAGTGACAAATGTCAGAGAAATGGGGGGGGGGAGTGGATGGCTGGGGAGAGATTAACCAAATAATTTATATGCATATATGCATAACCCAAGGATATGAAAAATGGTGGGGAGAGGCACTCGGGAGCGGATGGGACAGGGTGGAATGGGTCATTGGGGGGGAAAAAGAGGACATCTGTAATATTTTAAACAGAAAGAAAAGAAAAAAAAAGAAAGTAGAATCTGTAATATCTCTTTATTGATTGAGGAATGAGAAAGAGGGAGACTAAGTGGGAGAATATATGATGGTGGCCTGGACGGTAGCATGGACATTTAGTTTTTGATTGAGAAGACCTACTTAAAAAGGATGTTGATAAGTGGGTTTGGATAAACTTGATGTGATACATCCAAAATGAGATGTCTAATAGTTATACCATTGTAATTAGCTAGTTATTAATAAGAAGTAGCAAAGGGAAGGTCAGACATTATAAGCCTGTTATTTGGGTAACTTCACCAGGAAGCTGCAACTTTGCACTCCCCAGAGAAACACCTCATCGATTCCCTGCAGATCACTGGGGGATGGGGTTCAACAAAGAGGAGATAGGTACATGCTTAGTGAAGCTGGGGTGATTAAACAAGGTGCCTGCCAGTTACACTTTGAACAAGGATTATTGGCCAGAATGGGCGTGGACACTGCGAGTTTGTGAAAATTTGGGAATACATAATCCCCTGAACAAAGAAACTCCTCCTGTGACTCTTAGCTCTTGGTTATTGGTTCTCTTGGTTCTTAGTTCATGGGGCTCTCTCATTTTTGCTTCCTTTTATCCACCTCTGTTTCCTCCATAGTCATGTGGCTTGGGGACCCTTCATGCAATGGAATGATGGACTGCAACAGAGACATAAGCTTGCAACCTGATGCTGGCATGGGTTCTGCTTTAACATGCATAGGAAACTATGAACACTGACTCTGATTCTAGCCCTATTGAACTACACCTACAATCATTTTCTAGACGGACTGAGGAAGAAGGAACCTTGGAAACTCAGGGGTTTAATTCCACACAAACAAAAATATCTTATTCTCCCATGTGAGACTCAGAAAATCCTTTTTCTAGGATGTAGCAGAGTGAGAGGACTCAGATTCATATTTATGTTCTCTACACTTTTTATTGCTTTCACTGATTCATTTTTTTCTTCCCATTTTTTTTCTCTCTATTAGTTGAAATTCTATTTAAAGTAAAGTAAGAATGAATGTAACACTGAACCCAGCAAGTGCACCACCAATATACTTAAGGTTTTCAATGACCAATTTTTCACACTGTTTGAAGGGATGAAATATTAGTATTCATCTCACATTGGAAGTAAACTGAAAAGGCACAGTTACACTTTTCAGTCTGCTTATTTTTTCTTTGAAGTATAAACTCACAGAGTGTAGTTATAGAGAGGAATACAAAATGCACAGAACAGAAACTGGATTGTTTTCTTTTACATTCAGTATTTATGTACTAAGCATCTACCTCAATGGTTTTACTTGGACTTCAGAATGTCATCCATTTTAATTGGTTGATTAATATTCAGAAAAGGTATTTGTGTCCTAAACAGATATTTTATGAAAGGAAGTGAGTGTTTCTTTCTTTGTTCATACAGCAATGTTTTGCATAAAAACAAGCCAAACATAACATTATCCTTAGTTTCTGAGCCCTGTAATTGCTTGAGATAAAATAGGAAAGAAAACTTCATAAAATATTTTAAACTATGCTCTGCAAATATTTTTTCCACAATTCTCCTACATATAAGTGGAAAAAAAATGTCATAGCCCAGTTTTATGTAGACTAATATTTCACTGCTGAGCTCAGTTCTGCAAGTGGAAGGGTGTGCTGCACAGAGCTGGGACATTTGAACTGTGTATCCCTCAGAGGCTATTGTCTGTGGACTGGGATAAAGTGGTTGGCCACCACCTGCAAGTTTGGCTGATACTACCCTCAATAGGAGACTCTTTTTGGTCAGTCCTCCTGAGCCCCAATGGCTCTACCATGTTGAGCTTGCAGAGGGCACAGCTAGCTGCACCCAACCTGAACTTGTGTCACATACCTCGTGGGGGAGCTGAAGACTCTGGCAGAGCCTGAGTGGTTTTGCTCTGGAGTAGGGGTCACTTTCTCCTCATTGAGTGCCTAACCACATGGCCCCCAAGGAGGGAAACCAATAATTCCATCTTCTTGACTCCAGTCACTCCACCCTAATATGCTTATGATCTGTGGAAGGGTCTATGCATCATGGCCAGTCTAGGACCACTCAACAGTCTTTGTTTGGAAGGCTCTAGAGGAAGACCAGGCATCCTATGTGGGAAGCAGAGTAGCTGACAGGTGGAAGTGGATCTCAGGTAGCTAGACCTTTTATAAATTTTCCCCCAGTTCTAAGCTGAAGGAATCTAACCCTTTTTCACAGATTGGCTCCTCCCATGCACCCCAGGCCCAGTAGATGCAGCCACAAACTGTGAATAACTTGATAGCTCCACAGAGGTAGCCCAAGGCCTTTTATGCACAAATATCTGACATCAACCTGAACCTGAATCCTGCCCAAGTGGACCCAAAACCAACACAACCAATGGTGAGTTTCAGACTACACCAGAGCTCTACCCAACTAGCCACATAAGCAGCACACTCAAAGGGGGATTCTGGCAGGAACCAAGCCCTGCTAGGAAAAACTTCACCTCAGAAGGCAGCCCCATCACAGTGACTCATACATGGTGATAGAGGTTTATCCTGATAGTCAGACAGCTTAAAGGGTTAACACCACTCACCAAAGGACCAACAACATTCAAGACACACCATAACAGGAGTGTACACATAATCTACAAGAAACTTTCCTGAAGCACTGACCTCAAGTGAATGGAAGAGTGTGCCACTGATCTCAACAAGACACCACTATCACAAAGCCACCATAACAAATGTTGGAGTCATAGCTGACCTACCTAAGAAAGAGAGACAAAATGGGGAGGCAAGGAGATTTACTCCAAATGAAAGAACAAGAAAAAAACTCAGAAAAATAATTAAATGCAATGGAAGAAACCAAGGTACCAGATGCAAAGTTTAAAACAATGGTTATAAGGATGAACCTTAGGTGAAGAATTGGTGATCTCAATGAGAACTTAAAGAGATAGTAAACATTAAAATAGAAATCATAAAAAACAACCAGTCAGAAATGAAGAATACAATATCTGAAAAGAATACACTAGAAGGAATCAACAGCAGATTAGATGAAGCAGAAGACCAAATCAGCAATTTAGAGGACAAGATAACAGCAAGCACCCAAGCAAAGTAACAAAAAGAAAAGATAATTTTTTAAAAATGAGGTAAGTCTAAAGGGCCTCTGGGACAACATCAAGCTTAAAAACATCAATAATATAGGGGCATCAGAAGAAAAAAAGAGCGAGCAAGGGAACGAGAAATTCTGTGAAGAAATAATGGCTGAAAACTTTCCTAACCTGCTGAAGGAAAAGGACACACAAGTCCAGGAAACACAGAGAGCCCCAATCAAGATGAACCCAAAGAGCCTGGCTGGAGTGGCTCAGTTGGTTGAGTGTTGTCCTGTGCACCAAAAGGTTACTGGTTTGATTCCCGGTCAGGGCACATACCTGGGTTTTGAGTTTGATCCTTGGTTAGGCACATATGGAAGGCAACTGATCAATGTTTCTTTCACATTGATGATTCTCCATCCCTCTCTCTCTCTGTCCCCTTCCTCTATGCATGCCCTTTGGTAAGGATTAAAAAGGAAAAAAAATAAAAATAAAGCCAAAGAGACCCACACCAAAACATATCATAAATAAAATGTCAAATGTTAAAGACCAAGAGAGAATTTTAAAATCATCAAGGGAGAGACAGTTAATTACCTACAAGTGAGCTCCCATAAGGCTGACACTTGATTTCTCAACAAAAACACTTCAGGCCCAAAGAGATTAGCATGAAATATTCAAATGATGGACAGCAAAGACCTACAACCAAGACTACTCTATCCAGCAAGGCTAACATTTAAAATTAAAGACAAAATAAAGAGATTCCCAGAAAAGAGAGAGAGCAAGAGAGAGAAAAGCTAAGGAAGTTCATTATCACCAAATCTGTATTGCAAGAAAAGTTAAAGGTCCTGCTTTAAAAAATGTTTTTATTGATTCTAGGGAGAGGGGAAGGGAGAAGGAGAAAGAGAAACATGGATGTGAGGAAAAAATATCAATTGACTGCCTTCTGCATGCCCCCTCTTGGGGATTGCACCCACAGACTAGGCATATGCCATGACTGGGAATAGGACTGGTGATCTTTTGGTGCATGGAATGATACTCAACCAACTGAGCCACACCAGCCAGGGCAAAGGGCCTGCTTTAAGAAGAAGAAAGCAATGATCAGTGAGGCACAGTTGATTAGGGTGTCATCCCATATCCCAAAGGGTGGCAGGTTCAATTCCTGGTCAGGGCACTTGCCTGGATTGCAGGTTGGATCCCTAGTCAGAGAGCATGTGGGAGGCAACTGATCAATGTTTCTCTCTAACATTGATATCTTTCTCTCTCTCTCTCTCACCCTTCCATTATTTAAAATCAAATAAAATTTTAAAAGAAGAAAATATACATATATGCATATATATATATATACATATATAGAGAGAGAAAGAGAAACATAGGTATAAAGAATAAAATGATAATAAATAAGTATCACTAATAACTTTAAATGTGAACAGATTAAATGCTCCAATCAAAAGACATAGGATAGCTGAATGGATAAGAAAATGTGATCCATATATATGCTCTCTACAAGAGAACAAAAGACTCATAGAAGCTGATAGTGAAGGGATAAAAAATATATTCCAGGGAAATGAAAATAAAAGAAAAGCTAATGTAGCAATACTTATAACAAAAGCCATAAAAGAGACAAAGAAGGACATGAAACATTACTAAAGGGATCGATCCATCAGGACACTAAAACACCTGTAAATATATATGCACCTAACCATTGGAGCACCTAACTATATAATGAAAATCTTGGTGGACACTGAGGGAGAAATCAACAGTAATACAGTCATAGTAAGGGATTTTCAAAACTAATGACATCAGTTGATAGATCTTTCAGACAAAAAAATCAACAAGTCAATGGCGATCATAAAGTGACACCCTGGACCAGATGGATTTAATGACATCAGTTGATAGATCTTTCAGACAAAAAAATCAACAAGTCAATGGCGATCATAAAGTGACACCCTGGACCAGATGGATTTAAATGATATTTTCAGAAGATTTCATCCCAAAGCAACAGAATATAGATTTTTTTTCAAGTGCACATTGAACATTTTCAAAGAAAGACCACGTTAGGACACAAAATAAGTATTAACAAATTTGAGAAGATTGAAATCATATCAAGTATCTTCTCTGATCACAATGGTATGAAACTAGAAATCAATTATAATACAAAACAGAAAAATTTTTGAACACAAGGAGGCTAAATAGTATGTTAGTAAACAATGAATGGGTTAACATTCACGGAATGTTAGAGATCAAGGAACAAATTAAAAGTTACCTGGAAACAAATGAAAATGAACATACAACAACCCAACACCTATGAGACACAGTGAAAGCAGTCCTGAGAGGAAAGTTTATAACATTATAGTCCTATCTCAAGAAGCATGAAAAATCTCAACTGAATAATCTAACCCTACACTTAAAAGAGTCAGAGAAAGAACAACAAACAAATACCTTAGGTAGGAAGAAGGAAATTATAAAGATTAGAGCAAAAATAAATGATACAGAGATGGAAGAAAAAAAATCAATGAAACCAAGAGCTGATTGTTTGAAAAATAAAAACAAGATTGACAAAACTTTAGCCAGACTCATCAAGAGAGAAAGAGAGAGGACTCAAATAAATAAAATCAGAAATAAAAGAGGAGAAGTGACAACTGACACCACAAAAATAAAAAAGGATTGTAAGAAATACTATGAACAACTATACACCAACAAATTAGAAAAACTAAGTGAATAAATAAATTATTAGAAAAACACAATTTTCCCAAACTGAATCAGTAAAAATTAGAGAAAGTTGAAAAAACCAATTACAATTAATGAAATTGAAACTATAGTAATAATAATAATAATAATAGTAATAGTAATAATAATAAAACTCCCAACAAACAAAAGTTTTGGATCAAATGGCTTCACCAGAAATTTTATCAAACATTCAAAGGTGAACTAACACTTTTCCTTTTCAAACTATCCCAAAACACTTAAGATTAGGAACAAGGCAGTGATCCACTTTCACCACTCTTATTCAGTGTAGTACTGGAAGTATTAACCACAGCATTCAAACAAGAAAAAGAAGTAAAAGTTATCAAAATTGGAAAGAAGAATTTAAAACTGTCAATATTTGCAGATGACATTACATTTTTGTACAAAACCTTAAAGAGTCTACCAAAAAACTCCTTGACTTAAGAAGTGAATTTGGCAAAGTAGCAGGATACAAAGTTAATATTCAGAAATCAGTGGCATTTTTACACACAAAAAGTGAACTATCAGAAACAGAAATTAAGAATACAATCTCAATTATTATTGCAACAAAAAAATAAGGTACCTAGGAATAAATTTAACCGAGGATGTATGAGACCTATACTTGGAAAACATATAGTTCATTGGAAAAGGAAATAGAAGACACAAAAAAATGGAATCATATACCATGTTGATGGATTGGAAGAATTAACATCATTAAAATGTCCATACTACCCAGACAATGTACAGATTCAACGCAATTCTTATTAAAATAAGAAATGAATATTTCACAGATCTAGAACAAATATTCCAAAAATTTATATGAAATCACAAAAGACTCTGAATACCCACAGTAATCTTGAGAAAGAAAAAAAGTTTGAGGTATCACAATATCAGGTATCACAATATCTGATACAAGGCCATAGTAATCAAAACAGCATGATACAGGTACAAGAGTAGGCATATAGATAATTTGAACAGAACAGCAAGCCCAGAAATAAACTTTTGTCTTTAGGTCAATATTTGACAACGGAGGCAAGAAGGTACAATGGGGTAAAGACAGTCTGTTCAATAAATAGGGTTAGGAAAATTAGACAGGTACATTCAAGAAATGAAACTAAACCACCAATTTACACCATACCCAAGAATAAACTAAAAATGGTTTAAAGACTTAAATGTAAGTCAAAAACTGTAAAAATTCTAGAAGAAAATATAAGCATTAAAATTTCAGACATTTCTATCAGCAATATTTTTGCAGATATATCTCTTTGGGCAAGGGAAACAGGAAAGAATAAGTAAATGGCACTACAACAAGCTAAAAAGCTTTTGCACAGCAAAAGAAATCATCAACAAAATGAAAAGAGAACCCAATGTATGGGAGAATGTATTTCCCAGTGACACATCTGATAAGAGTTTAATTTCCAAAATATATAAAGAACTCATACTACTCAACAGCAAGAAGACAACACATTTAAAAAATGGGCAAAAGACCTGACTAGACACTTCTCTAAAGAGGGCATACAGATCACCAATAAATATATGAAAAAAAAATGTTCAATGTCACTAATCATTAGAGAGATGCAAATTAAAACCACAATGAGATTGATATCTGCCTGTCAGAATAGCTACTATAGATAAATCAGCAATTGCTGGTGAGGATGTGGAGAAAAGGGAATGAACCCTCATGCAATGTTGGTGGGAATGCAGGCTGGTGCAGCCAATGTGGAAAACAGTATGGAGTTTCTTCAAAAACAATGAAAATGAAACTGCGTTTTGCCCCAGCAATCCACTTCTTGGAATATATCCAAAAAACCCCAAAGCACTAATTCAAAGACTATATACACCCCTTCGTTCATTGAAGCATTTATTTACAATAGCCAAGTTCTGAAAACAGCCAAGTATCCTTAAGTAAATGAGCAAATAAAAAAGCTCTGGTACATTTACACAGTGGAATACTACTTGACCATAAAAAAGGAAATCTTACCTTATACAACAGCATGTATGGAACTGGATATTAGTATGCTAAGTGAAATAAACCAGTCAGGAAAAGACAAATGCCATATGATCTCAATTATATGTGGAATATAATGAGCAAAATAGAAAATAGAAACAGAGGCACAAATACATAGAACAAACTGAAATCTATGGGAGAGGTGGGATGTTGGAGGCTGAATGAAAGAAGGTACAGGGATTAAGCATATAACACATAGACACAGACAATAGTGTGGTGATAGCCAGAGGGTAAAAGAGCTGGCGGAGGAGGGTAAGTGGAAGTGAGCAAAGGAGAGAAAAAATGGGGAAGGTAAGAGAATTTACTTGAGTCAATGGACTCACAATGCAGTGTGCAAATATTTTTTGTTGAGTTGCACACTTGAAACCTGTACGATTTTATGAACCAATGTCACCCCAATAAATTCAATAAAAATAAAATAAAATTACAAATAAATCAGAGCTTTAAATTAATGTCTAAAATTGCTCTACCAATTAACATATAAAGAAACTCACTCTATCACTTATATTACCATATAAGATATAAATATCTTCTTGACAATAGGAACTCAAGGGTGGTTTGTTGTTTCTATACAACAACATCAAAAAAAGAACAAATAATCCTTCCAGGAGATAGCCTATGTGCAGAGGGTGATCAAAATAATAAGTGTGTCAGGATACTTTTTGTCAATATTTTATTTCATTCTGAAAGATAAATCACTTAAGCAGAGTGATGCTCTTTCAGAGAAAGTCTTTTCCTTGAACTCCATTTCAAGCTTTCTAAACACAGATGCAGTGAGGAATCAGTGACTAGTTTCCAAATGGAATTTCTATACTATTCTGTGACAAGCATGACCATGACTCTTAGTTAGATCCCAGCACTGTGGATATTCCAGGTATAAGCTGAGAGGATAAATGTTAATGTATAGAATTATGTCCCCCCATAAATCACATGTTGATGCCTTAACCCTCAATAAGGCTATACCTAGAGATAGGGCATTTGAAGAGGTAATTAAGGTTATATGTGGTCATAAAGCTGGGACCCTAATCCAATATGACTGATGTCCTTATAAGAGGTGGGAAAAACACCAGGTATGTGTGCACAAGGAGGCCTTTGAGGACATAGCAAGAAAATGATCTTCTGCAAGGTAATAAGAGAGGCTTTAGGAAAAGCTTAAACTGCTAAACCTTGATCTTGGACTTTCAGCTTCCAGGACTCAGAAATATTTCTGATTTTTAAGCCATCCAGCTTGTGTTTTTGTGGGGTTTTTTTTGGTTATGTTAGCCTTAGCAAACTAATACAGTGAATATTTGGTTGTACTTTAAAAATTACTATTTTGCATGAAATATCAGAATCAATAAAACTTGCAGACACTAGATATGTGGACTGCAAGTTTTCAAGAACCTAAATCAAATCCAAGGTCTTGTGATTTTTTAATTATTAACTTTTAATTGATATTAAATTTATATATATGAAATGTACAAATATTAAATATTTAGATGAAGAATTTTGGAGAATATATACACCCATATAACCAGTATCTGTATCAAACTATAGAATATTTCTATGAACAAAGTTCTTTCTTGCCCCCTTGCAGTCATTTTCTACATCCCATAGTCAACCACTGTACTGATATTTTTTAACACCAAATTAGTTTTGCCTGTTCTTGAATCCCATATGAATGACAACATACAGAATGTTACTTCAAATATCTGAATTTTTGCTCAACATTGTATTTCATGATTTATTGAAATTGTGTAACAGTACCTTGTTCTGCCTCATTGCAGAGTGATATTTCAACAAGCAAATGTATCAAGTTGTATATCCATTCTCTTGTAGTCAGTGCTGTTCACATCCTGAGGTAAATTCAGCTGGTCATTATTTTTTGTTTGTTTTTGTTTTTGTTTTAATCCTCTCCCAAGGTAGAGGGAAGGAGGGAGGAGAGAGAGAGACCGATGTGAGAGACAACACATTGGTTGGTTGTCTCCTGCACCCCAATGGCACTAACCATGCCAGGGATCTAGCCTACAACTGAGGTACATGCCCTTGACAGGGAATCGAACCTGAGGACCTCTGGCCTTGGGTTCCACATTTTAACCACTGAGCCAGACCAGCCAGGACAGTTGATCATTATTTTTTCTCTTTATTTATTTCTGTGCTAATTTTTATTTTTATTATTTTAAAAAATATATCTTTATTGATTTCAGAGAGAGGAAGGGAGAGGGAAAGGGAAAGATAGAAACATCAATGATGAGAGTCATTGATCAGCTTCCTCCTGCATGCTCCCTACTGTGGAGCAAGCCTGCATATCCATGCATGAGCCCTGACCAAGTATTGAACCATGATTGGGCTCTGTGCTAATTTTTAAAGGAGTTTTGTGTTCACTCTTATGAATAATATTGATTTGTAGTATCAGTGGTTTTTTTCTTTTCTTTTTTTTTTATGTCCTTTACAGGTTTTGATATTGGTTTTTAAGCTGGCCTCAAAAACTGTTTTCTCTTTAAAGAGGTTCCTTAAAATCTCCCCCATATGTGAAATTTTGTATTTAGGTGAAATAGTTGTGTATTTAAATCCTAACCTACCATGTCACTGTGACTGTGTAAACAACATGTTAAATACATATATATTTTTAAAATATAACAGAAACTCAGTAAGATGAATCATCTTCACTCTAGAGGCACATAAATATAAATGGAGATCTAGAAGAGTTGAATAAGTTGTGATAGTGGATAGCAGGTTAAAGTTTGAATATATTTCTTTCAAATTCATAGCCTGTGTTTTCTGTTATGTGACAATATCTCTCATTCATTGCATGTGAAACATGTTATATTTCTCCATAGATATCAAGGAAAGTTTTGCTATGAAATTTCCCTTTAGTAATTAAGGGAGCTAAACAAACTCTATAAGTTTAACAAATATTTACTAAATGCCAATATGATGGGCCCCATATAATGTATTAGGATACAAGGGTAAACATGAAAATCATACTCAACCTTATAGAATTTATGGTCAAGAAGGCACAATATTTTAATATTTCATATTTTGTTTTTTATCAGAGAGAAAATATCATTTATTATATAGTATATGTTAGGAGACTTTAGGCCTTAAAAATATGACTAAAGGCCTTGTGAAACAAATACAATGAAAAGATGTGAAACCTAAAAATACTCTATCATATTTTGAGCATTTTCTGCAAGAGACTCATATTGTTGCAAAGTGACCTATATTGATTTTTTTCATTTACAACTAATAGATCTTTTGTGTGTGTGTGTGTGTGTGTGTGTGTGTGTGTGTGTGTGTAGATGTGAGTAATCTCTAATTGCTTTCAAGGATAAACCATTAGCCAAATGTCCGCCTACCAGGTTAAAATAAAAGCATGTCTAATCAGATTGAATTCTAATTTATCTTTAAAGATTGATTATCAAAAAAGATAAAAACTATTTAAATTACTTTGTAATCTGGATAAAGTTTTAGTTGCTTGTTTAACTGTTTAGGCCAAATTTCTCATCAATAATTTATTTGATATAAAAATGTCCATATGTTGGAGGCAGGTTCAGTTAATCTTATTGGATTCAATCAACAATAATCATAATCTTCCAATTCAAGATAACCCAAGAACTTTAAGAAACAATCCTAGTTTGTTATTTCTAATATTATTAGGCACATGGTTTCTAAGATTTTTATACTTTCTTCTTGCATAAGTAAATACTGTCTCAAAGATATGTTAAAAAATGTATATCCTTGAACATTACTTTTTAACACACAGACACACAAATAAAATATTTCTAATATGCATAATTTTAGTTAAAAAGCCACTGATATTGATCAGGTATAAGTAAAACATTTTTGAAAGCAACTTATGCAGAGCTTCCTAATTAGAATGCTAACTAAATACCCCTCACATATAAATTTATGATTAAAGAAACTGAGTCTTGGAATAGAATATAACCTAACTAATGAGTACATAATAAACACCACATTCACTATGATAAAATATTTTAAAGTTTATTGCATACCTCAAAGCATCTACCATTAAAAAATATAATTTTTGAGTTCATATAGGCTGATTAGATAATAATAACTTCTGTCGCATAACCTATAAAACAAAGGTGCTGGAAGGACATCATTTAAAGGCCTGTATTTGGAATACATCATGAATTAAATATATGGGTCTTTACAACTGATTCTTAATATTTCAAAGAGATTCCAGATACCAAACTTTAGTTTGGGAAATATGCTAACTCTTAAAATTTCTGAAGTTTTTATTACCTTTTTAGATATGGCACAATGTAACTTGAAATGTATTGAAGGCAATCACTTTTCCCCCAAAGGAACAAACTTAACCAGACCTATAGAGAGGCCTAGAAAACTTTATTTTTAACAAGGGTCCCAATGATTCTAGGTTTTGATTAAAAGTGTGGTTTGGAGAAGCACTTTTAACCTTCATCATGTCAGGTGACATATACAATAAAATTAAATTATAAATCATGTAATTGAACAAAAAATAATTCCTTTACATAAACTATTAATAGATATCTAAATACAATATGGTTTTTAAAATGAAATTGTGTGTATATAGTTGTATTTATAAAGATAAGTACAGTAATGAAAAGCTATTCAACATTAACAGCAAATCCAAACATGAACAAAGATATTCTTCTGAATTCCCATGTTTCATTGAGCACCAAACACCACCAATCTTTTATCCCTTTTCTTGTACATTATTCTGTATCCACGTTCTCTGCATTTGATTGAATCCCTGGATTTTATTTCATTTTCCATGTGACATTCTCCACAGACACATATCATTGGTTGCTGCTTTGAAGGTTGGATGTCCTTCTGGGTGTCCGTCGTTTGTCCGTAGCACCCACAAACTCCTCATGATGCGATTCCAAATGTATTGCTGAAGGCAATAGCTCTTGAATGGAGGAAACATGTCAACAGTGACTAAATTATCCTTACTACTCAATTTTAGAACAGAAGAAAACTGTTGGCAATTCTGTAACTATCTAGTTCTTGATATGAGGAACAACAAAAAGCTATGTTTAAATTGAAACATGTCTGAATTAGGTGACTAGAATCAATCTATATAAAATTTTCTATTATTACTCAGCATAAGAACATGAAAGTATACCACAATCTTGGAGATTTAATGCCAGTTTGTATTCATATTTAGAATTTTGTGTTAATTTTTTTTAATCCCCTCAAATCTTACTAAACAAGGAAAATAGAATAATAAATATATTTTCAGGGTAATACATTTAATTTGGAACAAGTTTGCTTGAAGGAGGAAGAAAAGCCATAGCAAATGCTATTGATTTAACTTCTTACCCACATAATTTATCTTATTAAGGTGAAACTTAAATTATTTATTGACTAGAACTTGTAGAGACTGTTTTATTTTCCCTAACATGTGGTCTGTCTTTGAGAGTGACCCATGTGTACTTGAAAGGAATGTATATTTGGCAGTTTTGGGGTGAAATGTTCTGTAAATATAAATTAAATCCATCTGATCTAGTGTGCCATTTAGTCACTGTTTCTGTGTTGACTTTTTGTCAGGAAGATCTATCCAGTGGGGTCCTTAAGTCCACAACTATGACTGTATTGCTGTTGACCTCTCCTTTAAAGTCCTTAAGGTTATTATTGATAGGTCCTTATTTATTGCCATTTTTATTCTTTATGCCTGTTTCTCTCTCTGTTTCTTCTTATTATTACAGCAGTTCCTTTAACATTTCCTGCAATGCTTCCATTTCTGCTTCCAATTACAGCATTCCCTTTAACCTTTCTTGCAATGCTGGTTTGGTGGTGATAAACTCCTTTAGACTTTTTTGTCTGAGAAGCTCTTTATTTCACCATCTGTCTTGAATGATAATCTTGCTGGATAGAGTAGTCATGGTTTCAGATCCTTGTTTTGCATTACCTTGAATACTTCATGCCTTTCCCTTCTGTTCTGTAGAGTTTCTGATGAGAAGGTAGCTGACAGCCTATGGAAGCTCCTTTGTAGGTAACAGATTGCTTTTCTCTTGGTGCCTTTAATACACTCTCTTTGTCTTGAATTTTTAGCATTTTAATTATGATGTGTCTCAGCATGGGCCTCTTTGGATTTTTCTTGCTTGGGACTCTCTGTGTCTCTTGAACTTGTGTGACTTTTTCCTTCACCAGGTTATGGCAGTTTTCTGCCATTATTTCTTAAAACAGGTTCTCTAACCCTTGCTTAATTTCAGCCTCCTCTGGCACTCCTATGATGCAAATGTTGCTACATTTCATGTTGTCCCATAGCTCCCTTAGACTGTTCTCCTGTTTTTTAATTATTTTTTTCTTTTTAAATCTCTGATTGAGTGATTTTTTTCTGCCCTGTCTTCTTATTCGCTGATCTGATCTTGTTTCCCCTAATCTGCTGTTTATTCTTTCCAATGTATTTTTTATTTTTGCTATGTCATTCTTAATTTCCTTTCCATATCATTTTTCATGCTGCCAAGCATCCTTATAATCAGTATTCTGAACTCTATATCTGAGAGAGTGCTTATCTCCATTTCATTTAGTTCTTTTTCTGGGTACTTCTCTTGGTCTTTTATTTGGGACTTGTTTTTTTTTGTCTCTCCATTTTGGCTGCTTATTTGGTTTTGTTTCTGTTGAAATCATATCAAGCATCTCAGATCACAAGGGCATGAAATTAGAAATCAACTACAGTAAAAACACTCAAAAGCTTTCAAACACATGGAGGCTAAATAGCACGTTTTAAAACAATGAATGGGTTACCAATAAAATCAAGAAAGAAATCAAAAACTTCTGGGAAACAAATGAAAGTAAACATACAACAACCCAAAATCTATGGAACACAGCAAAAGCAATCCTAAGAGGGATGTTCATAGCACTACAGGCCTCCCTCAAAAAGCAAGAAAAAATTTTAGTAAAGTATCTAACCCTACAACTTCAAGAATTAGAAAGCTCCCCTGTGAAGCCCTCCAAACCAGGGTTTTTGTTTGCTGGGAAAAAATTATTTTTCATTACTGCTTTGATTTCATCAGTTGTGATTAGCCTATTCTGGTTTTCTGATTCTTCCTGATTCAGTTTTACATGATCTCACTCATATGTGGAATCTAATAAACAAAATAGACAAAAGAACAAAATAGACCCAGAGACATATAAGCATGGAACAGACTGATAAATATCAGTGGGAAGGCAGGGGTAGGGGAGTGGTTGAGGAGAGATTAATGAAACAACTTATATGCATATATACATAACCCATGATCACAGACAATAATGTGGTCAATGCCTTGGGGGGGGTGGATTTAGGGTGGAAGGGGTCAATGGGGAAAAAAGGGGGATATCTGTAATACTTTCAACAATAAAGATAAATTAAAAATTAAATAAATAAATATTTTATTGGCTAATTGCATATTACTAAAGATTTTTTTCTTTTTCCTTTCTTCCAGAAGAAAGAGTAATGTTATTGCATGCAGAAAAGAATTTGTTAATGAATTCTCAGGGTGAAAAACTAAGTGCTAATTAAATGCACTGGTTAATATAAACATCCATACATTTTGTTAGGTTGTAAAAGCCACTTACTATAGCTTAAGTAGTAAACAGATTATCACATGTAATTGGTAGTGCCACATTAATTTTTTTTAATGAAATTCAATCATTATTTCCAAAATACATAAACTTTTTTTTAAAATCAGTAAAATGATTATAATACCTTATTATTTGTTTAACTTATTCAAAAGGGCACAGATATATGGGATAACTTCAGATACATATTTTGATACTCATTTTCTGTGATTCTTACCTCAAACTGGTATTTGAGATTCAAATATATTCTCTATATTCTTTATTTTATGTAGCCCAATATCTGCCTCAGTTCCTTTAAGGATCTTTAATTGAAAATCAGTTTCTTAAGAACCAAATTGGGGTTGGTTCTTAAATACCTCAAAAGACAGCAATAGGTATATAACTTACAAAATATTTCTTTGGATGACTGAATCCACCAACTTCAATTCTACCTCTTCATATGAGAACAGAGAATGGTAAGAGGGGTCTTTAGTTACAGTAGTAAGCAGTTAACCAATTACTTTGAAATGGATTCAACAAAAAAGTGTCATTTTGTCCTATTTATCATAAGATATGAATAATAAATTCAGAAGTGGTCTAGCTCTTTAATGATCATGAGTCCAATCCCATTTTAGTACACTCTTATCAATTGCAGGAAGTTCAAACTAATAATACTAAATTCATGCTTAGATTTTGTGTGAAGGCTAAGGTAAAATAAAGAAGCTAGTCAGAAAACTTCTTAAATAAAATAATTATCAACCCTGGGATAACCAACCATATTTAAGTGGTATGAATAGACAACTTGGTTCTGCCTATCTTTCATTTTTCAGGTATTCAGAAAATATCAGCTGCCTTCAGAAAGTTGATCTGCACTGTACTTTCATAGTTTTGAAGGATTACCATTTTTATTTATTACTTTTCCTTTTCTACTTTTATTGGTTTAAAATTAGCCTTTGGAACTTTGGAGATGAACAGTGAGAGCACAGGGAAATCAAATCATAGATGAATTTTCCTTTCATTTTTATTTAACCAAAGAAAACTTCATCTAGCTTAGAAGCATATGGAAACTTAATTAAGCTTTAGTCTCCATCTCTGATGCTCAAAGCACATATTTTATTTTAAAAAAGCACTTAAATCATCTGCTTGGGAGCTTTGAGGGTCAGCTGTTGCTTCCATAAGTTTCAAGTCGCAGATAAATGAACGTCACAAAGGAAAAAAGTAAAGTATCTTACAAGAATTAATTCTCTGCCATACGTAAGCAATCTGGAGTTTATGAGATTATTTTCAGGGGCATTAGCAAGATGGCATAATGGTAAGCCTCAGGCCCTCCTACCCTCACCCTCTTCTCCCACCAGGAGACATTGATTCAACAATAATACACAGACCAATTTCCTTTGCAAATCTATAAAACAATTAAGAGACTTCTGAACATCAGGTAAGCACAAAACCAGCTATATTGAAGCTGGTAGGAAAATTTGTGGGATTTACTTGCCATAGTCCCTCCCCTTGGCTAAGTGCTGCATAATATACAGGGAGAAAATCCCAGCTCCCAACTTATTCCTGAGAAAACAGAGAAGACTGAAACATGGTCTATTGTAAAGACATTCTGAGGAGCTGTGTGGGGACTGGTTTCTGTCTTGCATGTCCTGGAGTGCAGATAAGACAGAGCATATTCAAAGTGCCTTGAGACCAGTGAGAACAAGAGTGCTGGGCAGCTTTATGCTGCACCAGGGGACCTGCAGTAGATGACACAGGACCATACAGCTCAGCATATTTATTTGCAGATGGAGGCAAATTGGAATGATGCAGCTGCAAATCAAGAAGCACCTGGAATGATGCAGCTGCAAATCAAGGAGCACCAGGATTTCCGGGTGTCACTAAATGCTGGGAGAGGCAAGAAAGGATTCCTCTTTGGAGCCTTCAGAAGGAATATGGCTCTGTGGATACCTTGATATTGACTGCTAGCATTCATAACTGTGATAGAATAAATTTCTCTTTTCTAAATCTACCTAGTTTGTGGTCATTGTGTTATGGGAGGAAGTGGCATATCCTCCAGTGGAAGTGGGGGATCTCTTTCCCCACTGGGTTCTTGGGGTCAGTCCTTATGATATCTTGAGAAAAAACATGTTCTGAGACTCTCATGGGAGGATGAGTGATTTTAATTGCATGGAATTATATCGCTGCATTTCCAGAGTCCAATTTCTCTTATTGCAGTTCTAGAAGAGGTGCAGCTGGGGATTCAGCAGAGCTAGAAGTAAAGCTGGTGTCCAAAGTTTCTGTACCATGGTAGAGCTGGGTGCAGTTTAGCAATAGGCTAGTTACAGTCCATTAGTTCATTGTGTGGGGTCCACATGCCCATGGGCCATGTGGACAAATGCAAGAGCATGAGAGTTCTGCAGGTCAGGGTAAGGTGCAAACAAGCTAGAGCAAGAGAGCAAACTCTTTTGTTTAGGAGTTTAAGTATCTCAAATCTTTCCTTACTTGCAGTGGCCACACCTACTCTGGCCAATGACCTTTTTCTAGGGGTGATGGACAGGAAAGTGCCTTCCCTACATCATCCAGACTTTATTGGGCATGCCTATAACACTTGGTCTTCTCTTTGCTCCTTTCCAGATTATCAATTTGTTACAGCCACCCTAAGAAAAGAACACCCTGTATATAGCAACGATTATAAAACTGTGTTGATGGCATATTGGAGGAAAGGGTTTTATACTATTGAAATAAAGTTACTGTTTATCCAAACAAGATTTTTAAAAATTAAGATGCTACTTGAAAATACAATAAAAGCACTGAGAGATTGACTCAAAAGTGTATAGTTAATGAAACAGCAAAATGAGTAAGAAAAAGTCAAGAACCATGTAATTTCACTCATATTGATGGAGAACTCAAGAAGTTAAACATTTTTAGCTTTAGTTATATAGTTAATAGGCTTGGTAATTAATGCATGTAGAAAGATATTGTTCAAGAGACTGGAATGTATGATTGAACCTGCCCTTACTTTAGGAGACCCACAAGCAATTTGACCTTTGTGCCCCAGGAGGACTGTAAGTGACCAAGACAGTATCTGATCCAGTGTGCTCCAGGGACAGAACATCAGCCACCCAGGTTGCAGATAAAGAATCATTGGTCAGAGAGGGGGATAGGATGGGGTGGAATGGGTCATTGGGGAGAAAAAGGGACATCTGTAATATTTTAAACAAAAATAAAATTTAAAAAAATCACTGGTCAGCCTTGGTCAGTGTTGCTCAGTGGTTAGAGCATTGGCCTGTGCACTGATGGGTCCCGGGGTTGATTCCCTATCAAGGGCATGTACCTGGGTTGCAGGTTCCATCCCCAGCCCTGGTCAGGACGCTTGCTGGAGGAACCATTCAAAGTCTCTCACAATGCTTTTTCTCTTTCTCTCTTCCTCTCTCCCCATCCTTCCCTTCCTCCCTTCTACTCCCTCTAAAAATCAATGGAAAATATCCCCAGGTGAGGATTAACAGAAATAAATAAATAAACAAATAAATAAATAATAAATAAATAAATAATAAGGAAAAAGAAAAAAATCACGGGTCAGCAGATGAAGGGATTAAAAAATCACCAGACTGCAGCTTTTATTTGATTAACTTTTTTCTCTGAATTACAAACCCCTTACCTGCTTTCTCCTGAATTACAAACCCTTTACTTACACTTTTCTTTTCCTTACAAAAAAGGTCAGCTTAAAATGAGATGTAAGGCTGTCTTTTTAGGGTACATAACCTTCCATCTTCTCAGATCACTGGCCATCTAAATAAAGCGCCC